>NW_012116032.1:379693-381175 GCF_000951035.1 Colobus angolensis palliatus | reverse complement strand
CAGTAATCAAAACATCATGATACTGGGACCAAAACAGATGTATAGACCAATGGAACAGAACAGAGGCCTCAGAAATAATACCACACATCTGCAACCATCTGATCTTTGACAAACTTGACACAAACGAGAAATGGGGAAAGGATTCCCTATTTAATAAATGGTGCTGGGAAAACTGGCTAGCCACAGGTAAAGCTGAAACTGGATCCCTTCCTTAGACCTTATACAAAAATTAACTCAAGATGAATTAAAGACTTAAATGTAAGACCTAAAGTCATAAAAACCATAGAAGAAAACCTAGGCAATACCATTCAGGACATAGGCACGGGCAAAGACTTCATGTCTAAAACACTAAAAGCAATGGCAACAAAAGCCAAAATTGACAAATGGAATCTAATTAAAGAGCTTCTGCACAGCAAAAGAAACTATCATCAGAGTGAACAGGCAACCTAAAGAATGGGAGAAAATTTTGCAATCTATCCATCTGACAAAGGGCTAATATCCAGAATCTACAAGGGAGTTAAACAAATTTACAAGAAAAAACAAACAACCCCATCAAAAAGTGGGTGAAGGATATGATCAGACACTTCTCAAAAGAAGACATTTATGCAGCCACTGTACATATGAAAAAATGCTCATCATCACTGGTCATCAGAGAAATGCAAATCAAACCCACAATGAGATACCATCTCACGCCAATTAGAATGGAGATCATTAAAAAGTCAGGAAACAACAGATGTTGGAGAGGATTGGAGAAACAGGAACACTTTCACACTGTTGGTGGGAGTGTAAATTAGTTCCACCATTGTGGAAGACAGTGTGGTGGTCCATCAAGGATCTAGAACTAGAAATATCATTTGACCCAGCAATCCCATTACTGCATATGTACCCAAAGGATTATAAATCATGCTACTATAAAGACACATGCACATGTATATTTATTGAGGGACTATTCACAATAGCAAAGACTTGTAACCAACCCAATTGTCCATCAATAATTACTGGATTAAGAAAATGTGGCACATATACACCATCGAATACTATGCAGCCATAAAAAAGGATGAGTTCATGTCCTTCGCAGGGACATGGATGAAGCTGGAAACCATAATTCTCAGCAAAATATCACAAGGACAGAAAACAAAACACCACATGTTCTCACTCGCAAGTGGGAGTTTAACAATGAGAACAAATGGACACAGGAAGGGGAACATCACACACCAGGGCCTGTTGAGGGGTGGGGGTCTGGGGGAGGGATAGCATTAGTAGAAATACCTAATGTAAATGACGAGTTGATGGGTGCAGCAAACCAACATGGTACATGTATACATATGTAACAAATCTGCACTTTGTGCACATGTACTTTAGAACTTAAAGTATAATAATAATAAAAAAAGTTAATTTCCTTCCTTCCTTCTCCCTTCCCTCCCTCCCTCCCTTCCTTCCTTCCTTCCTTCCTTCCTTCCTTCCTTCCTTCCTTCCTTCCTT
>NW_012116032.1:370610-377973 GCF_000951035.1 Colobus angolensis palliatus | reverse complement strand
AAAAAAAAAAAGAAAAGAAAAACAAAACGAAAAACTATACAAAGACCTTTGGGACTTTCATACCAGATAATAATGTTGTATGCTTCAGTTAAGTCTTGCATGATACCCAAATTTGGTCAATTAACAAAATTACCTGAAAAGTTTACTAAAAACACAAATTTCTGGGCTTTCCATAATGTCTTCCTCATCTCCACCAGAAATTCTGAGTCAGTCTTGACGGAGCCTACAGTCTATCTCTGTATATTTCTATCTCTGTCTGTACTTGGAGATATCTCTGTGTGATTTTGATAATAAACCAGATGTGCTAACTCCTGACCTAGAAGAGCATTTCTGGAAGTGTGTATGAAAGGACATTAGTCTCCCCAAGGGCTTTGCAGTGAATAGAGTCTGTAGTGAGATAAGGTCAAGAAATGCTGTGTCCTACACATCTGGAATATTCACAGTGCATGCTAACATAGCATAGGCTCTGACAAGTCCTGTAGCTTATGAAACACAAGCTTTCACTTAACCCCTTGTTTATAAAACTATGTGAACAGGGAATCCCATTTCCCCCCACAGCAGCTGTTAACCCTCCTCGAAATGGAGGAGCTGGCATGCTGCTTTCAAACTTGGTTTGTTAGACAACTGACATTCATCAGGCTGTTCCCAAATAAAAGATAAATGTTTTCTATTCTTTATAGAAAACAGAAGTTTTTGAAATATTTTAATTTCTCATCCAAGCCCAAGTTTATTTGTATACTCTCTAAGGTAAAGTTCAATCATTACGATTTTCTTAAAGATTTTCAGATAATTTTTATACTTAAAAAAGGTAAGAATATTGCACTATAGTGATCAATATATATTTGTAATACTATATCTAGGGAATTGGCATTTTATTAAGATGTTGGGGGTGCGATCCTTTCCTAGTATTTCCACTATTGGATTTACTGTGAGCTCTGCGGCCTTACTCATTGTAACTTTGTTTGCTAACAGCACACGGGGCCTTACTTTAAAGTCTGTTTTACGTTTGCCAGCTATTCCAACAGCTTCTATGTCTTGTCTGCTGATAGCCACAAGTGTGGCAAGATGAATCCTAGGAGTATGATCCAAACCCTTCCCTGTCACTATCCTTATATTTCAAAGAAAACTGGTTTCTTTCCCTGTAGAAAAATGTTTCCAGTTTATCTGAAAGTCTGCTACTTTCACAACAAAGAGTCCAGAGATAACAAGAAGGCAATACTTAATTATTTTGGTTATTTCCTAAAGGGAGCGCTCTTTCTCTCTTTCTGTTTTTCTTCCCTTGCCCCTTGGTTTTCCATTTTGGTCTTTGGCCTGGCTTCCTTTTTGGTCTTACTTGCCACCATTGTTCCTCCAAAGCCACTCTCTTGTTTTGTTTGTTTATTTACTCTTATTTCCATTTCCATTTTCCATTCCCCCTTTTTTATGGGCAATCATTCTACTATATTTAATGTGAATCCTTCTGAACATATGTATTCTTTTAAATGTATTTTGTGGTTAATGCGTATGTTTTTAAAAATTTACATAAGTGGCATTGTACTATAGTCATTCTTCTTTGCAGATGTTTTTCAGCACTCTATTTGGTGTGTCTCTTTTAGCTGCTGCATAGAGTTTCATAATGGTCACCATATTGTATGTGTTCACTCCCCCAAAGAAAGACATCCACTCCCCATCATTATCAGCAACACCGTAATAAACATCCTCATGCTTTCCCACCTACATATCTGTTGGAATTTTGGTGTGACACATACCCAAGAAAATACGTAACTCCATTGGATACTGCCAGTGCACTCTACTCCAGGTTGGCTGATGATCTCCCACCAGTAGTGCCCACCATGCATACCCTATATCATCACATTCCTACAAACATTTGGCTTTTTATTGCTTTATGACTTTTGCTAGTCTATAGAGTATAGATTGAAATTTCAGTGTGGTTTTAATTTGCACTTCTGATTAATAATGAGCTTGAACATCTCTTCATTTTCTTATTAGCGTTTTGGGTTTCCTCTTCTCTAAATTGCCCATGCACTGATAGCTCTTTATCCCTTTTCTATGGGATACAGTTGATTAAATTTGAAGACTTATCTGTAGCAAAGATTAATTTCTTTATGTTGTTTTTTTTTCAGATTGTTGATCTTATCACTGCATTTTGCCCATTTTTATGTCAGTTTATTTTTTTGTTGCAAAATCAATTTTTTTGCCTTAAATTTTAAGATGCCTATTTTTGTTGTCTCTTTATCTGTAAATGATAATAACGCAGATCTTTCCTTTTTCCCTAGTCCGTAATGAAAATATCTATAGTACAACAAAAATTCTCTGTAGACACAGCAATATAAGTGAAAATATCAATGGAGATATGTTGTAGAGATCTTACACTCTCTTTACTCTCTGCCGATCAATGGTATTAATACTAACATGTTTGTCCTAAAAGGAAAATAATGTAATAGAAAACCAACGCAAGTTTTGCCTGCTCTTGCAGTGTCCGTAGTGGGCATTCCATATGCGCTTGTTGAAACAGAGACCGTATAATGATTATTTCTCTAGAAAGGTTCAGAAAGAAGAGTTGATATTCTCCCCTAAGGGAGCTGAGAGGCACCGTGATTAGGTTCTAAGGATAACTCTTCCACCTCTCCTAAGTCATTGTGATGTATGACTGAGCAAGGTTCACAGAAATGGGATTCAAAGATGGAGAAGAAAGAAAATCAGTAATACCAGGAGCCAGCCCGCTATGATCCCATGTCTGCTTTTCTGATGTGGCAGTGCTGAAGGGAAGCATGTTCAGGGGGATTCTTCAACACTGAATCTTTCACTTCACACATGTTATTAAATTTTTATCGAGACAGCATTTCGCATAAAGTCTGTCTGGTTAGACCACACATCTACACAGAACAACTCTGAACAATCTTTAGCATTTGAGCGTCTGTGAGGATTTCTGGGGCTCATGGTATTAGCACTAATTGTTTTGTTGTTTGTTTGCTCTTAATTGTGTGAAAGATTAAGTATACGGCTTCTATTATTCAAGGTGTTTATATATAATTGTTAGGGAAATTGAGATGCAGAAAGATGAAGTATTTGGCAAGATTAAAAGGTGTTCATCACAAACATATCAAAGAGTAAAGGCCACAATTCTTGAACCTCACCTCTTGTTCTATTAACTAGAGGCTGCTTTCTCAGTAAGGATGAGAACTCAGCAAGACCTTGCCGTGTTATTAAAGTATCAAACTCGAAACAAGATGGAAGGTTATGAAGGTGACATTTTCGTGTTTGTTCATCTTCTTTGGCTTCTTTGAGTTTCCATACTTGACTCTACAAAAACACTTGCTACCACATAAAAGATCATTACCTTACATTTACTGCTCATAGTTTTTGTTCTGAAATTCTCTCCTTTAGCAACTTTTAAGGCCTGATTTTCTCCTGATCCTCCTGACTACTAATTCTGTTGCTTTTTTCTTGTTTTCTGCCTCAGCTTCTTTTTGGGTCCAGTTTTCAATATTTCTCTTGCTTTTCTGTGCGTGTCCCACTGGGTAGCATTACATTTAATAAAACTAAGATATTAAACACCAGTTAAATTTGACTCAGCAGCTTCTTTTGACTGTGAAAACACCAGCAAGGGAAATAATCCACAGGTATTGTCCCAGATATTCAGAAGAAATCAGATAATTTTAAAATTTCAATTCAACGATTAAAGGGCTGACAACAAATGTCAGTAGACACCTCAAAAAAGAATCATTAGTTATATATATAGGAAAATATGGAATTAAAACTACAATGAAAAACCCTTTTATACCTATTATAGAATGGCCAAATAAAAGGGCAGACAATACCAAGTGTTGATGAGGATGAAAGCAAATAGAACTTTCATACATTGCTGGTGAAAGGATAACACAATACAATCACTTGAAAAACAGTTCGAAAGTTTCATATCAAGTTTAACGTATAATTACTACAAGACCCATAATTCTGCTCCTAGTTATTTACCCAAAGCAAAAAGAAAACATAT
Source organism: Colobus angolensis palliatus (assembly GCF_000951035.1). Taxonomy (NCBI): domain Eukaryota; kingdom Metazoa; phylum Chordata; class Mammalia; order Primates; family Cercopithecidae; genus Colobus; species Colobus angolensis. Next base: position 373,976 of record NW_012116032.1, on the reverse strand, counting down.
GATCACATAAAGATCTTTATAATAGCCTAAAACTTTATTCATTATAAGATTAAAAGCTGAACTTTACTCAGCTTTATTCATAGTTTAAAACTAGAAGCAGCCCAGATGTTATTAACAGGAGAATGAGTAAATACATTGTGGTTTATCCATATAATAAAATATCACTTGGCTGAAAAAAAATGAACAAACTTACTAATACAATACAGATGAATCTTAAAAATATTATCCTGAACAAAAGAAACCAGACACAAAAATGTACATACTGTATAATTCAATTTATACGAAATTTGTGAGCAAACTACTCCATGGTGATAGGATAGAGCAGTGATGGGAGGGGACCAGTTGCAGGGGAATTGACTTCCAAGGGTAACAGAAAACTTTTGGGGTGAAATGGCGATATTGATATTTTGACTGTGGTGGTGGTTATGTGGATGCACATGCTGACCAAAACTGATTCAAATTTAGATTTTTGAATGGACATATTTTATGGCATGTAAATTGTGCGTCATAAAGTTATATCATATCTTATATCTCATAAAAAAACAAATAAAATCAGTGGCCAAAGGGAAAAGAAAAACCCTTAATTAAGGGTTTGTAGGGATTTGGGGTTGCTTACAAAAGATGTCATATAAAATGTGCAGTCAATTCGACTGTTTTGTGATCAAAGTATGTTGTCTTTGAAAAGTGGAATCAATGTGATGAGTTATATGTCATTTTGTATTAGAAATTATTCAAGGCATTCTGTAAGCATAGTCTCATTTAATGTCAAAACACTCCTATGCGGTGGATATTATTAGCCTTATTTTAAAGATGGTACATTTAAAGGTAAACAGATATTTTGAGGGGGACTTATTAAATGTAGAATGTAATCAGAACATAGACAGCCCATTATATGATATTATATGTCCATATATTAACCAGTACATTCTCTTATTTTTCCTATAAGTAGAAAAAAAGATTGACGAATCAGGTGGAACAAACCATTTATATTCTTCAGCAATATCATTTATATCTGATTATAAGAGTAACAAGATTGAAAATATTTAAAACACTTATTATAGTTTGACATTTTTTACAGAGAATTTAGCACATTCATTATATTTTATAATATTAACCAAAGTGGATAAATATACAATGAATGGAACCTCAGGGTTACAGTAGTAATTCAAAAGTTAATTGAAAACAATTTAAGGATATCATACCACTTAGACAAAAAGTAAAATTCTATAAAATTGTTACTTTTTTTATTAGACCCATGAAAGACTTGAGATTTCTTAACTCAGAAATGTCATCTTCTCGTCATCGATTTATCCGTGTTCTTGACAGTAACTGCTGAACAGATTTTTTTTTTTTTTTTTGAGACAGAGTCTTGCTCTGTCGCCCAGGCTGGAGTACAGTGGCCGGATCTCAGCTCACTGCAAGCTCCGCCTCCCGGGTTTACGCCATTCTTCTGCCTCAGCCTCCCGAGTAGCTGGGACTACAGACGCCCGCCACCTCGCCCGGCTAGTTTTTTTTTGTATTTTTTTAGTAGAGACGGGGTTTCACCGTGTTAGCCAGGATGTTCTCGATCTCCTGACCTCGTAATCCGCCCGTCTCGGCCTCCCAAAGTGCTGGGATTACAGGCTTGAGCCACCGCGCCCGGCCTGAACAGATTTTTAAAATAACTTTTCTAGTGGTATTCTTGTTACAAAGAATTGTTTATTTAAAAAGAAGTTAATATAATAAGCATCAAGTTAATAGGTAATACAGAGGCAGTAAATTTGCATAGAACCCCAATATTGAAATATTTTGAATGCTATTCCTTACTCTCAGGGCAGCTGATATGGGAAATGTCTTTGATCCAATTTCCCATGTGGAGTCTAGTCTTTGGAATCTTTGGGTTCAGTGTTCTTCTCTGGGCTATGTACCTCACGGTCAGGCCCTTGGGGAATCACTCAAAACTGTACCATGATAAAATAATTCTTAGTTTTTTGCTTAGCTCCTGCATTACTCTGCTATTTACTTATCACCTCAAACCAGGGACAGAAGAATGCTAACCTTTCTACAACTTTTAATGTGCATTTCCTTTACAATTCACAGTCTCAATTTCTCTGTCTCTTTATTAGAAAGTGTTGGACTCACCTTCAGTTTATGTGCCCTTAAAAAGATCTCCTACCTATCCACATACAGATTCTTCCTCTCTTATTTTTTACCTTCCCATACTCTGAATAATAAAACTGTAATTTGGTCCAGTGACTTGAGAGCTAAATGAGAGACATAGTTTGAAATAGGTATGCATAAAAAGCAGTCCTCATTTTAGTTTAAGGTTGATTATTTCTAGCTTTTTTTTTTTTTTTTTGCCTATAAGTCTCCATTCATAATGGTAGTAGAATGCGAAAGGATACGATGAAAATGAAATATTTTATGAAATATGAGCTAATGATTTGGGCATTGTCTTAAAAAGATGAGCTATGTGTGGCTGTTCCATAACTACCAAGAAAGAGTCCAGTCCATATATCACTGCCACTCAACTGTTGTGTCCAGAGAGATCAGTGTGCCGGCTGCTTTACTGGGTAGATGAGATGATAGAGCTGCCCTCTCAATCAGAGGAAACAAGACATAGATGGCGTTCTAGAGATGTTTGTTTCCAGTTACTGTTTCTTTGTGGAGGATAAGACTCATTAGATGAGATGTATGAATTTCTTATTTGTATAGTGTGATTCCTTGCTTATCAATTTGTACCACGTGAGTGAACTGAATTTGCTGTGCTGAAAAAACATAGATTGCAGCCGGTTTTTGCTTGTTTGTTTGTTTTAGCCAGGTTTATCAGAGCTTAAATAATAATGCATCTCATGGGTAAGCAATTCTCGTCTTTCTGATCAGGTTCAGCTCGGAGCAAACTGCGGTAGTGTGCTTGATTAGTCATTCCTGCAGGTAAGCAGGCAGGATCCACACACTAGAATTTCAGGCATCTTGTAGTTTAGAGTTTCTCATTAGGTGCTTTTTTTCCCCCTGTATTCTGACTAATTAACTAGTTTTGATGTCTGACGATCTCCTTTGTAGTCAATGGGACCTGTATTTTGGGAGATAGAGCTAAAACCATGCCACAAAAAGCACTTACGTATCAGAACCTAACAGTCCTATAGTGACAAACCCGTTGATTTCTCTGCTTATAGCTTGTGACTTCCAAATGGAGAGTCAAAAAAATAAAAAAAATATATTTTTGAGTCGTTCTTGTTCCCCAGTTTTGAGTAAAATGGTGTGATCTCGGCTTACTGAAACCTCCACCTCCCAAGTTCAAGCAGTTCTCCTGCCTCAGCCTCCCGAATAGCTGAGATTACAGGCATCCGCCACCACACCCGCTAATTTTTGTGTTTTGAGTAGAGA
>NW_012116032.1:357927-370560 GCF_000951035.1 Colobus angolensis palliatus | reverse complement strand
CCAAGTTCAAGCAGTTCTCCTGCCTCAGCCTCCCGAATAGCTGAGATTACAGGCATCCGCCACCACACCCGCTAATTTTTGTGTTTTTAGTAGAGACAGGGTTTCGTCATGTTGGTCAGGCCAGTCTGGGACTCCTGATCTCAAGTGGTCTGCCCGCCTCGGCCTCCCAAAGTGCTGGGATTATAGGCATGAGCCACCACGCTTGGCCAAAAAATAAAATCTTAAATAAAACTACAAAAGGTTTATGAGCGTACTATTTTGGGCAAAATATGTAATGATGGCTACATTAATGTGTATTCATGTGAACAATGACTGGAAAGTTAAAGCAAAAATTAAAAATGTTTCATTAAGATGGTGAGATGGTAATGATTAAAGAATTTCAAATTTTATTGCTATAACATTTTTCCCATAGAGGTAGTAACCTGTAAAGCCAGACTTGCAGTGACAGCCCTTTTATTTTCAGAAGTTGCAATTTGATTTGATACTTGTTAACCACAATAAACAGACAAGCATTTGGTTTTATAACTGCTGATTGTTTGGCCATAGAACACTAAAGTCATGGTAGCTGGCATTTGTGTCTCTGTAGCTTGTATTTGTGTTGCTATTTCAATGCTTTAGTAAAATTACTAGCAATTTTCTGTTTACTTCAATAGCTAAATATTCTCAAGGAACTCCAATCTTCCTGATGTGACAGACTAGCTTATATATCTCTATATCTTTATGTTTTCTGATAGCTATATTTGTGTTTTTCTATTTTAAAAAGTCAATGGTTTAAAAAAGGGAACCATACGAGATATGTAAGAAACACATATTATGTAATTTCTCCCTAATAGAAAGAATGTACAGTTTTTACTTTGCTTTGAATGTTCTCTGACCTAAGATCAAGCTCTAATTTCAATTTCTCAAAGTGTTAGTCTATGACAAAATAAATTGTAGGTGACAGATTCACATATCACTTATACTCTTAATTCACTGATGAAGACCTAATATAATTGCAGACATTTAAGAGCTGTTTTGAGGAGGTAGGGAGGAGGGACACTGTTCATTAGTGTTTCCATGTTATCATCTCAATCAGGAAGGAGAACTTGTGATCCAAAAGTGATCTTGAAAACAAGGCCCAGCCTCTTCCATGGCTTTAAGAGAGTCCAGTCTTACTAAAGTCAAAAGCTGGGTTTGCTGCTGTAACCTGTGAAGGCAATAGGAGCAAAGGGCCTAGATCTAATTGGTATTTATTGCTGTCATTGTTTTGGATTCCAGACCTTTGATAAACCTTTCCCAGTGAAGCAAACCCATGGTTAACTCTGCAGCAGTGAGGAAGCTATGGAAGCAGGACTGCAATTAACCTTCACTGGGAAAACAAAACATAAAAAAACTAAAAGGAAGGCTTGGGTTTTGCAGATGCAATTTTAAATGACAGGTGGCAGGTGAAAACATTACCCTTAAAATGAGAACATATTTTGTATTCGTACACAATAACCAGGGAAAAGACATAATCAAAAAAGGGGTAATTATTTATATTGAAGTGAAGAAAAAAAGGTAGAATGTAAAAGACAAAGTAGTTATAATTAAAAAGTAGATTGCTGTAATAGTGACATTCAAATATGTGTTGTCAGGTGGATTTTATTTGGGTGACAATACTTGAAGTGTACCAAAAACCTAACCCTTTTCTCAAAACTTTTTCTGGGTTGTTATCTTTTAGAGGTACTGTTAAATAATAGGAAATACTATGTCTTAAGAAGCAGCAAGTTCTATGTAATCGTCAGTTGGCAAGACACTTGCTTTAAGCCTCAATTTCAGTATCTGAAAAATTCAGAGACATCTTGACAGTCTGCCAGCTGAGAGGTATGTCGCATTATACAGTGACACCATGTGGGGCTGTAAGCTCTTCAACTTGAATGCTTTTTAGCAGAGTGTCTTTGGTAACATCCTTTAAGAGACCCTGCTTAACATGTTAGTCATAACAGATGGCTGAAGAAAGTTCATTAGAGGATGATTAAGGGAAATAAAAGACAAGGGAGAGGAATCAAGCTCTTAACCTAGAAAAAACAGTATTTGGAGGTGGGGTTGATGTGACTTGGACAAGGTGGTTGTATTAGGGAGAGAGTCCAGGTTAAAGTAAAGAATGGAGGAAGGAAAAAATCAGAAAGGGAGCAAAGGTAAGAAGAGGGTTATGCATGAATTAGTTAGGGAGGGATATTTAAGAGATGGGATGAGGTATCAGAATTGATGAGTCAGCTCTGTTGGTAGGAGTGGGATTGGTCAAGCCTCCCTCCCACCTCTTACTTGTGCAGTTACCAGTGTCTGTGAGTTATTGTGCATAGTGCTTATGGCCTGGCTAGTTCCGATAAATATAGAGGTTTATAAATTTGGAAGGCAGATCTATCTTCCCATCTTTGTTCCAAAGCATTTTCCTTTCTCAGAAGTTATGCTTTGAATTTAGTAGCTGCTGTGAAGGTTGAACTCTTAAGGGAACCAAGGCAATGTTGTATGTGGGACATGGTTGAAATCTGGGCCAAGGCCCAGAAATTCTGATACTGTGAATCTCTCAGTGCCTGCCTAGAACCTTTGGGAGTTGCTGGTATTGAAAACTCTCAGCTGGAATATATTCTGCACATAAACATTTTTCATTGTGTCTGTTTCCATCAAATTACTTGTCAGGTTGGGAATATTCTGTTATTAGCCTATCCCCTGGTGTTGTAGTATTTATTCTACTTTTCTAAACCTGAAGCTATCTATGAAATGGTATATGGAGTGAAGCTTTGCTTCTATCTTCTCCCTTAAGTCGAGCCATGTTTTTTAAGCTTCGGAAGTTCTCGGAAACTTACTTTGGGACATTCGTTACTTGAAATTGATTTTCTATACAAGGAAAGTCCTCCTGGATCCGACCTCTATCTGTTTTTTGTCTCGTTTTTACATACATACCAGCTGTTGCCAGGTGGTGAAGAAGACAGACAATGAGCTTTTGCTGGAGATAATTCAAAGCATCACTTTTCCCAACTTTTATTTCTGAACTATGTTGATATTCTCGGTGGCCACTAAGGGGAGCCACATACCCATAGTCTCTCAGCCTTAACAGCTTCCTTTTATGAGAAAGGTGAGACCATATTCAGCTTGCGGCCAATACAAAATGTAAATTGCCAAATGCCCTTGGAAATAAAGCAGCAATTTAAATTGACAAATTCATGGGTTTAAAATTTAAGCAATACTTTTATTCAACTTTTCTTGCTTCTTTCTTCAGAGGATGTGGAAACTCATGCAATAAGACTGCATCTGTCTTTAGGGAGAAATGCATACTTTCAAAGCAGTGTTCTAATTTCTTTCTTTTTTGCATGTATCTCTGAGGGTAGTAGCTGTGACGCAGTTAACACTCCAAACATATTTGTTTTGTTTAAGTCATAAGTACATGTTGTAGACATTAGAACACCCGTATTCTCTGGCAAGATTAGACAAACAGCATTCATTAAAAGGCATATTTTAAATTTCATTGTCTTTGTTTTGCACCTCTTGGCTGTCTCCAAATTGAATTTATTTTTAGCTCCATCATCTAAAAACAATCTTAAGTCATAGAGTCAATGGAGTATCAATACCGTGGGAAGCAAAAAGATGAGTAGTGGAGAGAAATATCCCAGTTGCTGCTACTCACATCAGTTTATAACACTGGTTATTCTGTGTACTATTTCAACACAGTGATCAAAAAACTGAGAGAGAGTGATGAGATAAGATAAAGAACGGCATACAACCTCAGGAACTGGGACTTATTTTAAGAGTCTTCTTTTGAAGAATGGGGTCAAATCTATATATAGAAATATTAGATGTGGGATTTAAGGAGGTTGTAAACCCAGTGACTTGAGATTTTGATTAGCGTGATGCAAACAGAAGGTGAGGGCCTCTGAGACCCTTTTGCGTGATTTGCCTTGAGAAGGAACCATCGTTTGATGAGACTGGCAGTGGTCTCTTCGTTTTCCCACAATGTACTTTACTGAGTTTCATAATCTTGTTCCTGTTTCTATTTAATCATGTTATGATCAAGTATCTCTTTGGGGAATAATAATAAAAAATGCTAGAATTTTAATCAGATTAATGCTGTACTAGATTTATGTAAACTGTACATTATATTTAAAGAAATAGAATCTTGGTAATAAAAAAAGTCATATCCATAATGTTTGCAACAAGATTTAATTTTGCAAGTCAATTTTAATTAAAGAAGTGACTGGCAAACTGTTTATCATAATTATCAAGAGATTTTTTTTTTCCTGCAAATTCCCTGAGTTCTAGGGAAAAAAATCATATTATTTTTGTGAAGAAAGAAACGGGGGTGGTGAATCATTCTGGAGAAGTAGTTTGGGAGAAAACTGACATTTGTTGAAAGTTTGTTGCACCCCAAGCACTTTATATGCATGCATTTATTTATTCTTCCCAATAACACAATGAAAATCACACACATTTTACAGATTAGGAAACTCAAGTGCAGATGTTAAATAACATACACAAGCTTGTGCAGTGTTGGAGATATAGTTAAAATAGGTCTCTGTTCTACCAACATCTTTTATTTTAAGAAAAATTATTTGTAATTTGTACCTTTTAAAGTTTTATAGTTAATTTATGTGATTTCTTACTAATTCAGAGTGATATGTTAAAGTGTAAAACAAATCCATATTGTCTACTTGTGTCAACTTACATAGGGAAGCTTGCCCTGCTATCCTTCAAAGGCTGTGCTGCTTAACTGTTTAACTATCTTCCTTTTCTCCGAGCTCAGAATTTATTAAAATTCTCACTGTGAAGAAATAAGTACAAGTGTCTTTTCCAGGTGTGTGGTACTGCCTTACTGAGCTTCATGTTTATAATTAATACACATGAATATATAATCAGCTTCTTCTTCCAGTGTCAGTGTTGGATACTATTATGATTTAGAGGTGATGGAAATCATACATGAATATCAGAGAAAGAATTAGAGAAAAATATAATTTTTATTTCTTAAAGAGCTCAAATATTCCATTGAAGCAGGCATTTACCAGACAATAGGGAGAAGAAGGTCATGGTGGAGAAGGCAGATAGGACAATAAAATCTGTTTTCATTTCAGGTATGGGAGAACTATTTATAGAAGCCAGAATACTATAGCAAATGAAATATTCTTCTTTTATTCCCTTAATGTGTTTCTTGGGTCAGCATCTTACTCCTACTTAACAAAAAGCTGTGTTTTAACAAATTATAGCTTAGCAATAAGTAGAAAGTAAGAGATACTTTATTAAGGAATACACATTATTATAGTTGAGAAATAATTTTAAATGACAACAAATTTTGTTTGCAACAAATTTTGTTTGCACAGTCTGCTCAATGAAATAGCCAATATGCCAACCATGTATAAAGATAAATTTTAAATTAGACACAAGAAGAGGTTCAAAAGGACCTGGATAATTTTTTCCCATGAGCATATTATTTTCCATGTCCTCCTTTCACTGTTCTAGGAACAAAATAGTCTTGAATAATTTAATCTGGCTTCCAAAGGTCAGTTATTTGCAGCCAACAGTCTAGCCTCTGAGACAGTCTACATTATGGTTTTTTTTATAAGAGAAGAATTAGAAAACATATTTTCATAATGTTTGTAAATTTACTTCTACCTTACTCGAGTCAAGACAGTCCTCATTTCTTCCTAACGTTTTATTTAAAAGAAAACTCAAAATTTCCTTTTTTTTCGAGACAGTCTACATTATGTTTTTTTTAATAAGAGAAGAATTAGAAAACATATTTTCATAATGTTTGTAAATTTGCTTCTACCTTACTTGAGTCAAGAAAGTCCTCATTTCTTTCTAATGTTTTATTTAAAAGAAAACTCAAAATTTCCTTTTTTTCTCTTGGCATACATTTACTTAAAAAAAAAAAAAACAAAACGACTATTTGAAAACAAGTTGCAGACATCATGACACTTGACTTCTGGATCCTTTATCATGTACCTTCTAAGAACAAAGGGCTTTTTCATACATAACCACAAAATCATTATCAGACTTAAGGAAATGTACAGTCATTCAACAATTTATTTACTATCCAGTTCATTTTAAAATTTCTCCAATTTTTCCCTGATAAGAATTCCATGATGGTCTTGGGGGTTCTTTTCAATAGCTTTGCAGAGCACTTCTCAGCAAGTCTAAGTTAGCTCCATGGAATAAGAGGCTAATACCAGCCACTGGACTCTGGAGGTTTCATATTTTTAGTGAGACCATTTCTCAACCTGCGAGCTTCTGGTGTTGAGTGATTGCATAGATTATCCCTGCCTGGACTATATCCTATAAATATATAGAGCTTTATCAATAAGAAAGGGACTCTTTCTACTGGAACAGGCACTCAGAGGTCCTGTACGTCTAGTCTAAACTGTGAGATTATAAGAGTTACTGGGAATGCATGCACTCTGCTTCAAGTCTTTCACTCAATAAACCTTATTTTATATCTTAGTACTGTGTGTCTGCGATCTCTTTTAATTGCATCCTCCAGAAACTTAAACATTTTTTTTTCCTTGTGCACAATCCAACCAGGACTCACATGTTACATTTGTTTTTTATTGCTCTTTAGTCTTATTTAGAGCAGTCGTTCATTTAAAAAAATTTTTTTTCCATGACAGAGCATTTTGAAGAGTCTATGACAATTTTCTCTTAGAATTTCATATATTCTAGATTTTTCTGATTACTTCCTCATGACATTATTTAACTTATTCTTCCATCTCCTATATTTCCTGTAAATTGAATGTTGAGAAACCTGATGAGATTAAATTTAAACATTTATGACAAAAAGATTTTACAGGTGATGTATACTTTGTATTGCATTATATCAGGGAGCATATAATACAAAGTTATCCAACTATTAGTTATTGGCTGAGTGCTAATTGTCAGAATTGCTACTGAAAAAGGTAAACATTTTTGCTATTGTTAATTAATATTCAATGTTAGATGATATTTTGGCACTATATGACTATCGCAGTACACAACTACATTTGACCCAATGGTTTTAACTCCTTGTAGTAATGATTGTCTGAATCCTTTATTACTTTTGGGGGTTATAAAATGATGATTCTCTAATTCTATCATTTCTTCTACATTTATTAGCTGGAATTCTTTTATAAATAAGACTGTAATTCTCTGCTTCCCACTTTTAAAAAATCACTATGGACTCATGGATTTTTAAAATCCATCATATCGTAATAAATTATTATATTTACTCTTATGGGTGGTCAAATTTCCCTAAATGGTCAACTCAGTTGGAGCCCATTCAAGCTGTTCCTTTGACCTTTGACATGATCCATGTGATAGGCAGCCTCTAGAATGGTTTTGGATAATCTCTGCTTCTTGGTATTCATGATCTTATATAATTCTTTCCCTTGAGAGTGGGCTGGACCTAGTGACTCACTTCTATCAAAAAAAGACAGGGCAAAAGTGAATAGTATGTAATGTCTGATGTTAGGTCATAAAAAGTCTGTGGCTTCTGTCTTGCTTACTTTCTCTTACTCTCTTGCTTGCTCTCCATACTGAAAGTGAGATGCCATATTGTAAGCTTCCCTATGAGGAAGTCCATGTGGCTGGAAGACAAAAGAGGCCTTTGATCAATAGCTGGTAAGTAGCTTAAATTTTCAGTCCAACAACTATGAGGAAGCAAATATTGTCCACAGCCGTGAGTAAGCTTATAAGCAGATCCTCTTTCAGTTGAGCCTGCAGAGAGCTGCAGCCTGCCTGACAACTTCATTGCAGTCTTATTAGAGACTGAGTTAGAGGACCCAGCCAGTTAAGCCACTCTCGTATTTCTGATCCACAGAACTGTGAGATAATGTATGCTTATTGTTTTAAGCTCCTAAGTTTGGGAGTAATTTCTTATGTAGCAATAAATCATTAATACAACTTCAATAGTCTTTGAGCACTTCTACTTTTTTCTAGTGCAACAAGATTTCTCAAATTCACTTTGTATTTTCCCAGAATCAAACATGAAATAAATATTTTTTTAAGTTCCTGTGATTTCTTTCAGTGAAAAATGGTGTTTAGAATACAAGATCTGGGCACAAAATGTGCTCATTGCTACAGAGATGCCATTATTTCCATATTCATTAGAAATTAGAGCTAGAAAACACATATAACAAAATTGTGAACTCACACTGAAATTTCCAATTTATGTTTAATATTGCATGGTTCTTCCTGAATTTATTTTAGTGGTATATCTTTTATCTGTTATAGTAAAAATGTTGGTTCCTTAACAGCAGAGGATTAACATTACAAGGAAGTGGAGTAGCAGATATCATAATGTGGGCAGTGATGGTACATTCTCTAGCTTTCTGGAACATTTTTTTTTACATTTCTACCTCTTAAGATTTATTTGTTTGATCCTGAAGGGCTTTTTGAATGTTAGAGTTTTCTTAAGGAAAAAAATTTTTTGTATTATTTTCCAACCTAAAAAATGATCCAGAAACAGTAGAGTAAAAACATTGGAATAAATATAGAAAAATATAAAAGAAAATAACTCTGAGTGGTGAACTTGTGGGTATGTTTTGTTTATTTTAATAAGAAATAAATATTGAGTCCCTAATTTATGACATTTACTAAGGCACTGAGGGCTCAAACTTTCTGTCTGGAAGAATTTATGTTTTGGAGAAGGAGTTATATAAATATGCCAATATATTTGGTAGGTGATATCATAAAGAGATACACAGCACTTTCTGAGGTTAAATGCTGCCTAAAAATAGATATTATTTTAGTAATAAAAACATAATAATTCATTTTAAAGGGAACAAAAATAAATCTGGAGGTAAGAGGGGCAAGAGGAAATACAAATGGGAGGAAAAGTTTCTTCCTTGAATTGGGGAAGATGTCAAAGGCAAGCTAGTTTATTTCACAATTTTTATCCAATTCTTATTAATTTTAACATGAAAATTTCTCATATAAAGCCATCTGCTTCAAATTAAACTAGATTTCCATTCTGCATTTTGGTGAATGACAACATACATGTTTCTGGTCAACTGTGATGTTGTTAAGAAACACGAAGAAAAATATTGAACAATATATTCATTTTGTGATTTCCTTAGATGGTTAAGTTCTTCCTTTGTTTATATCTCCTTCTAGAAAATTATTGTTATTTAAAATTTTTTTTACATGCATGTTTTAGCTAAGCTTACAGATGAAGCCTTTTACAAATTTGTACAACTGTAATTTAAGATCACACGCCCGAGGAGCAAGAGTCAGGGCCTTAGAGCATTAGTTCAGTATAGTTTATAGAAACCTTTGGGGAAAAGAAAAGGAGAGGGCAGGGACGCAAAGGAAAGGCAAATCAACTGGCATTTACATTCTTCATTGTTTTGTTATTGGCACTTTTGTTTAAGCTTATTCATATCAGTTTTCTTTTTTAAAATTTATTTTTCATCATTCATACTGGTTGAACTTACGATAATCCTGATGGGGGCAAAAAAGCATGCTATAAAATTGCTTTGATAGAACATAAATTAAAAGTTGACATTTTAAGTCTGGTAGTCAATATGCACAACTGCAAAACTTTCATTAGTGTCATAGAAATTAATTCTAGGGAAGTGCAGTATATTTACAGCTGATAGCTCCCCATACTTCGTGGAGTTCTTGCTAGGCAATGGCACATCAGGCTTTGCAGAAGTCAGCCACGTACGACTGGATGAGAGAAAGTCACTGAGGAAGGATTCTCATGGGCCGTTTACTTCATAAAGGACTTTAATAAAAAAAGTTTAATAAAAAAATTTACTAAGCGCTTGATTTTTCCCCCCATTTTAGTTCCATTTCTAGCTCAATCACTGGAGCCATGTCACAGCTTTTAGAGAACATATTCCTGATTTGAAAGCTGAAATGAGAACCAACAATTTCCATCTACTGGTCACTGTAGGCACTACAGACACAAAGAAGAATAAGACGAAACCCTTGCTTTCAAGCAGTTCTCAGCCTAAGCCCATCTGGGTCATTACCATAGACACAGACATCTGTTGTAGGAATGTTTTATAGGGCGGTGTCTCAACCAGTGAGGGCCACGGGATATCACCGGAAAATATCCATTTAGGAGACTACCTTATGGGCTATTTGGCCTTTTTTGTTCTTTGTAACACTTGAAACAAAATGAATTTATGTACTTACCGTCTTGTCATTGTGTGATAGATAACAGCGAAGTAAAGGCCATGAGGAACTAGCCTAGTTCCAAAGCCTTGTAAACAACAATCAATTTCATGTAGGTGTCCACACAAAGTGGTTGTGAGTCATGGTTAAGTGATTGTGACATGTCTGAAGGCGAACTTATGTCACAGGAAAGAAGAGCTCTCTGGATAAATGGTTCCCTACAGTTTTGTAAAGACATCTGGAAACTTTGATCTGAGAGACACCACATCACAGAGAAATTGTTATCGTCTGAGAGCACACTGGCGATAAAAACCCTTAAATACTTATCTTAACTAAATCTTATATGTGCTCAAATTGCCACCTGTTTTGTGATCACTGGAGTTAATAGTCTGCCAGACACAAGGATAAGTGGATGTTCTAGCAGGAAAATGCATGCTTCCACTCTGATATTTGATTTTGTTTCCAATATTCACTGAAAGTATTGTATTAATAAATTTCACTCAGGATTTTTATGTAATCCCATTGTCCTTGCATAGGATTATAGTAATAATGAAGGTCAAAAGAAGGTATTTAAGAAAGTTGTAAGGAAACATACTCATTTACTTGACAAAGGATACAGCATTCCCTATGGTCTAGCTCCTAAGTCTCCATTCTGAAGTTTTTTGTGTCCCAACACTTTTTTTTTTTTTTATTCATCCAAACCAACCAGTTGGTGCCAGTTCTCTAATGGTCTCATTCCTCCTGATTGCTATACATGCTGTCACCTCACTGCATGTCTCTTGTGTGCTTCTTATTAAAGCCTGCAACAGCTAACATAACATTTCCAGAAAGAAAATTGTATTACTATTGGCCAAGTTCATCCCATGAGAGGCCAACATTTCTCTTTTTATCTCTGGTTCTGTTTCTTTTCTTTTCTCTTCTCTTCTTTGCCTGCACTTCTCTGGACTTTTTGGACTTACCTTACCTGTGATCATTGGGTTCTCTGAGAAGCAAATATAGAGACTGAGTAGGAGTGCAAGAGGGAAGAATGCAGAAATGGGTGGGGAAATCATCAGATTGTGATGCCATCTGATGGAGCCCAATGGGGAGGTCAGGAGCCATGACTGCTCTCTGGAGGAGCATACCTTGGGTGGAAATAGCTGGCCCTGTGTATCACTGTTCAGTCATTGGCTGGCTCCTGCTTCTGGAAAAGAGTGACTTCTGGAGGATGTCAGTCTCGCATTTCACTCCTTGCAGCTGTGCAGCTTCTCTTTTCTTGAAGAATCTCTCTCTGCCACATCCCCCACCAGGATCCAAATTCCATGCCTGAGACACAGCAGAATCCTCAACACTTTCCATTTCTAGTTCTATCAGGGTGGATCAGGGTGGTATTTCCCCCCTCTAGGTATCAGGAAGGGGCCTTAGATTTTCAGAGTCCTCAGAGTTGAGATAATAAAAATAAATAATCCCTTCTCCAGCTGATTTTAACAACCCCTCATAACATGACTTTGTTTCCCTATTTTAAAGGCTCTATCCCTTTACTGTGTCTCCTCCGTCTCTAACCTACTTTGAGAAGAAAAGAGTGAGGGAGAAGAGAAGAATGAGTCAGATCAAAGGTTACTTTCTCCTTGGAAATTTTTCCAATCATGCACCCTCTTTCCTCTGGGGTGAATTCACTTAAAAAAAAAAAAAAACTTTTATTAAGTTCAGGGGTACATGTGCAAGTTTGTTACATAGGTAAACTTGTGTCATGGGGGTTTGTTGTTCAGATTATTTCATCACCTAGGTATTCAGCCTAGTACCCATTAGTTATTTTTCCTGATCCTCTCCTTCCTCCCACTCTCCACTCTCTGACAGGCCCCAGTGAGTGTTGTCCCCTCTTCTATGTGTCCATGTGTTCTCATCATTTAGGTCCCACTTATAAGAAGAACATGTGGTATTTGGGGATTTTATTTCTGTATTAGTTTGCTGATAATAATAGCCTCCGGCTCCATCCATGTCTCTGTAAAGGACATGATCTCATGCTTTCTTATGGCTGCATAGTATTCCATGGTGTGTATGTACCACATCAGTCTATCACTGATGGGCATTTAGGTTGATTCCATGTCTTTGCTGTTGAATTAACTGTTGTTTGACTGTACTTCCACCTGAATGTCTCAGTTATAGCATTTAGCAGGTTGTATTCTAGTAGTTGACTTTCTTGTCTGTGTCTTTGCTAGACTGTATGCTTCCCAGGTGCAGGAAAATTCATTGCCCTTCTGCCTGTCTCTAGTCTTGCAATAGATACTTCAGATTTGAACTCCGTGCTGTGACAGCTGTGCCAGGCTCATTGTGATATATTTTAAGTGTTTTCATGAGATATTTCCAAACTATTAAAAAATATAGTCAGCGTTCAAAGAGCACTTTTAAACCTTTTTATAATACATGTGCATTACAAAATTTAGAAAATATTGAGCCATTTTTAGGAGAAAATTCAACTTTTGTAACAGTACTACCTAAATATAATTAAGGTAGTTAATTATATTGTTTCATTTTCTTTTTTTTTTTTTTTTT
>NW_012116032.1:353153-357839 GCF_000951035.1 Colobus angolensis palliatus | reverse complement strand
CTCAACCTCCCGAGTAGCTGGACTACAGGCACCCGCCACCACGCCCGGCTTATTTTTTTTTTTTTGTATTTTTTAGTAGAGATGGGGGTTTCACCGTGATAGCCAGGATGGTCTCGATCTCCTGACCTTCTGATCCACCCGCCTCGGCCTCCTAAAGTGCTGGGATTACAGGCGTGAGCCACCGCGCCCGGCCTATTGTTCATTTTCTTTGTGTTTTTTAGTGTGATTTAGAATTTGTCTGAGTTGAAACATAGGAATACATATACTTTTCCACCTAATGTTACATTGAAACACTTGCATGTTAATTGAATCACATGCAAATTCTTCAAAAATTATTTGTTTAATTATTTTTCTATTATTCAAAGTTAGGTTGTATCCAAGATTTGTTTTTCTGTATAACCTAGTATGAAATTCTTTCAATATACATTTTCATTCTTATTTCTGCCTATTTCCTTTGGGTTAAATAGCAATATAATTGTTAATTTTTGTTCATGTTGTGTAATTATTTTCCAAAGAGTTTATACCAGTTTATCTTTCCCAGCAGGTGTGTGTGAGCGATTCTTGTCAATACACTCACGGCAGCACTAAATATTATCTTTAAAAAGGCACAACTTAGAAAACATAGTATTGTCTTTTTGTTTTAATTGGCATTTCTATTTATTAATAACTGGAATATTTTATTTCCTATCTTATTAATAATTTATATGCCATCTTCTGTGAATTTTCTATTCATATCTATTTTCAGTCTAAGTTTTAGTGTCTCCATTATGAGTTTGAGTGAGTTTTTAATATAGAAAATATTATTAAATATCTGTCAGTGTGGATACAAATGATATTCTCAGTTTGAATTGTCTTACAATCTTATGCTGAGGCTTTGCTCTTCAGAGATCTTCAAATTGTACATAGGTAGTTTAGAATTTCCTAATGAGGAATATCATTTTTTCTCCCAGATTAGAAAGCTCTTATTTATTTTGAGATCAGTTAAAGAGTTGTCAATTTACATTTGTTTTCTGCTTTTATTTTTAAATTAAATTTATTTTTGTGAATGGCATTTTAAAATTGCAATCCAACTTAATCTGTTCCTCAAAAGTATAATTTCCTCAGAACATTTGGATAATTCATCTGCATGCATTAGTTTGTAATGATTCATTCATATATATAGATATATATATAATGGTTTCATTAAGTTTTTGGTCTCTGTTGTTCTGTTGATTTGTTTGTCCATTCTTGAAACAATATTTACAAACATTTTATGGGTGTTTGAAAAGAAGACATATTCCTTGTTGATGCAAGACACACATATATATGCATCTATACATTCAATATTTGTTTCAGGTCAACCCAAACACTTTCAGAAGTCAGGACATTGACATGAAAATGCTCAACAGCCAGATATAATTCAGTAAAGAGAGGTGTCAATGAAGTAAGAGGAAGAGCACATATTTGGCCTAAAGACACAAATTCAAAAATTTTTTAAAAAATGATTATACGAGCTGGTCATGGTGGCTCATGCTTGTAATTCCAGCACTTTGGGAGGCCGAGGTGGGCGGATCACAAGGTCAGGAGTTTGAGACCAGCCTGACCAACATGGTGAAATCCCGTCTCTACTAAAAATACAAAAAGTAGCCGGGCGTGGTGGTGGGTGTCTGTAATCCTGGCTACTTAGGAGGCTGAGGCAGGAGAATTACTTGAACCCAGGGAGCGGAGGTTGCAGTGAGCAGAGATCGCACCACTGCACTCCAGCCTGGGCAACAGAATGAGACTCCTTCTCAAAAAAAAAAAAAAAAAAAAAAATTATATGGATATACCTCCTCAACCTTAGCTGTGATTACTGAGTGAATTTGGCCTATTACTTCTTCATTTGGATCCTCCAATATGCCTACTTATATTGGAGGGGAGGTGGTTATTTAAAACAAAATAAAACAATTGTAACTCCTTTAGTTTTCTGAGAGAGGGCAAGAATGATGTTATTCATTTTATTGGGAAAAGAGATTGGTGTAGGAGGAGAGAAGAAAGGCTGAACTTTCAAAGTTTCTATCAGTTATTCTATGTTCAACTCAAAGTGTTGGGGCATTTCTTATCAAAACATCTTATCCAAACTTTGGACTTGTAGACAGCTAGTGCTGTGCAAATACATAGTGAGGTTTGAGAGTGGCAATTTGAGTGGAGGGAGAGATTAGAGACCTTGTCTTTGTTGAGAAGTAAAATGATGAAAAGTAAAGTTTGCAATAATATGTATTTAAGTTTAAGTAATATTTTAAAAATAAGTAGCCTGCAATTTGAGGGAAACAAGTTTTGAGTTAAAATAATAATTAAAAGAAAACCCTACAGGACTGTAAGTACATGGAAAATGAACAAAAAAGATAAACCAGTTAGTACCAACTTGTGTTTATTGTAGAAAACAAATGTTTGGTTCTTTGCATTACTGTAGCAGTATATAATATCTTTTGCACAGACTTGGAAGTAAATCAACTAACATTGGATTTATCATCAAGGAATGATTGCATAAGTGACAGATGAAAGCTAGCCTAAGGCACCAAACCACTTATCATATGCTACGGTTTGAATGATGGCGTCCTTCCCCAAATTCATGTTGAAACTTAATTCCCATGGTAGTATTAAGAGGTGGAACCTGTGGGTTGGTGATTAAGTCATGAGGTCTCTGCCCTAGTGAATGTGATTAGGTGCTCTTATAAAAGGGGGTGAGTTTGGCACTTTTTACCCTTTTGCTTTTGGCCATGTGAGGACCAACAAGGAGGACTTCCCCAGATTCCGAATGTCAGTGCTTTGATCTTGAACTTACATCCTCCAAAACTCTGAGAAGCACATTTCTATCGTTTTATAAATTACCCAGTCTCAGGTATTTTGTTATAGCAGCACACATGAACTAAGATACCACAATGACCGTTATACAAAGACATGCCAGTGAAAGGATCTGAAAGTACTGGCTTGATCTGCCATGCCAGAGAGCTGAGCCCCAGGCTAGGGTGAAGCACTCACAGGTACCCTTGGCAAAGAGATTACCTCTTGCAGTGCCTTTCACAGGAGATGTCACCATCAACAGACTGTCAGGATTAGCTAGAAGAGCAGCATAAGCCAGCATCAACCCGTAGGGAGCCATGTCACATTAGACTTCCCTGAGGGAGCACTGACAGGGAACTGGGAGGAGAGAAGAAAAGAAACAAAGGAAGCAAGTTTTGTTTGAGTTTCTGTTTTGGGTAAATCCAAATAAGCTGTGTCTTTAAATAAGTGGATCTCAACTGTGTGGAATATAAACATGAAATTTTTTGTGTTTCTCTAATCACTGCTTTCAATATTTATCAAATCCTCTATTTCTTTCTTTTAAGGACCTTGGAGATGGATTTAGGATCTTTGAACATTCTTAGATTTAAAAACTCAATGCAATCAAGTTTAAAGTTCCCCTCTCATTCTTGATCTAAAGCTTTCCCATATCAAGTCATGACTTAATGCCATGTTTCAAGGGTTTTTGAGTGGGGAGATTAACTTGGCCTGTTCTTGTGCTCCCTCACCTTTACCCCTCATCCAGACTCTAACTTCTGTGTTTGGGGACAAAAGGAAGAAAGAAAGTGCTAGAATGCCAATCTGCTTTACCCAGGGGTAGTTGTGCTTCTTCCTTTGTTGGCTCATGTGGGTTTATGTTGCTCTTCTGCTAATAATCTTGACAGGCTGCTCCTGATGGCATCTTCGTGTGCAGGCATTGAAAGAGTTGTTCTTATGGAAGGTGTATGTGAGTTTTTTGCCTTGTCCTGTGAGAATTTCCTATGGCTCAGTTTTGTTGCAAGGAGCATCTTCTTTGGTACAAGTGCTTGTAATTCCTTCCACTCAGCTCCTACCCACAGTGGTGGATCCTACAGCCTCCCCCTGCTGGAGCCCCTTTGCCTGGAGGATAGCCTCTTGGATGAGGAATTGGCAAAAAGGACTCAAGACTAGCGCCTTTTCTGGTGTCCTTGGACCTATAAGAAACTCACACACTCTTACCATCGCAAATGTTAACTTAGCTGCTGCACTGTCTTCCTCTTTCTTAGTCTGACGTATTCTCTCTTTAATTCACAGGGAATGGTCAGCAAGTCCTAGTAGATAGATAGTATAGTCTTTCTCCAAATGCAAGGTAGTCGCTTATCTTGAAGGCAGTAAGAAATTCTATTCAGTAATCATCAAATCCCATTCAGGTAATCATCAAATCCCATTCAGTAATCGTCAAATCCCTTCCTGCCACCTTGGCTTAAGGACTGGGTAGTACCTTTTTCCATGAAAACTATAGTCCACACAAGCCCAGTGACTACAGCAACCCTTCCCTCTCTCCCTCCAGTCTTCTCCTTATATAGCTGGTTGGGATAGACATGGATGGGGACAGGCTGGGGGTTACTTTTCACTAGATCGTGTGAGAGATATTGATCCCTAGTGCCTCACTTTAGAATGTGGTATAATAGGCCGGCCATGGTGGCTCACACCTATAATCCAAGCACTTTGGGAGGCCAAGGTGGGCAGATCATCTGAGGTCAGGAGTTCAAGACTAGCTTGGCCAACATGGTGAAACCCCATCTCTACTAAAAATACAAAAATTAGCTGGGTGTGGTGGCAGGTGTCTATAATCCCAGCTACTTGGGAGGCTGAGGCAGGAGAATGGCTTGAACTTGGGAGGCAGAGGTTGCAGTGAGCTGAGAT
>NW_012116032.1:329346-352688 GCF_000951035.1 Colobus angolensis palliatus | reverse complement strand
AGAGTCCTCTCCCTCTTCTTATCACTGCCTTGGAGGGTTTAGCTGGCTCATGTGGGAGGAACATGAGTCAACAGACTTGAATTTCATTTGCACATTAAACACAGTTTTCTTAAGATTTAGGCAGTGTTGTGCTGGTAAGCAGGCTCCTCAAACAAACATCTCACTAAAAACCACGAAGAAACCCTCATTCCCAAACCAAGCCAAAACAAAAAATCACTGAAATTTGGAGTGTTTGCCAGCTACTATGTTGTAAATACTTTCACTCTGAGGATTTCAAACTACTGATATGAAGTCACTGCATGGAGAGTAGGGAAGAGATCTTATAATCCACTCTTAAGAACAACTGTGGGGAGGGGGAGGGGGGAGGGATTGCATTGGGAGTTATACCTGATATAAATGATGAATTGATGGGTGCTGACGAGTTGATGGGTGCAGCACACCAACATTGCACAAGTATACATATGTAACAAACCTGCACGTTATGCACATGTACCCTAGAACTTAAAGTATAATAAAAAAAAATAAATAAATAAAAAAAATAAAATAAAATTTGTTCCCCCTATCAAAAAAAAAAAAAAAAAAGAACAACTATGAGCTAGCTGCAGTGCACTGTTGAGTATATGTTTATTTTACATGACTCTATGGAGTCTGAGGGGAATTATGGTGATATTATAGCCCCCTGACATGTTTCACTTATGCTGTTTGTTGGAGTTATCTCTAATATTTAAAAAAATAAGCAAAATTTATTTTCCGATATGATGCAGAATGGGTAGACCTGAAAACAGATAAACAGGGAAATGTTAGGACAGAATTCATAAGGCAAGCAGAAACCAGGTAACAAGGCAAGAAGCTAGATTTACCAGAAATTTGAGTGAGAAATTTGTGGCAGTTGTGGTAGCCAAAGCCTAAAGACTTCTAAGAACAGTCTGCCTGGGTGTGTTTATAAGCAGTTTGCTTGTCAGGGCTGTAATCCCATTCCTCTGCCCCAAACTTTCAGTTAACTTGACTATAAACAAAAAAGTCCTTTGTGAGCTGTTGTTAGATAGATGAAGAAAAGGGTCTATGTCCCGCATCTGGGTCTACGCAGAATGTATAAAGGGGAATGAGACAGGAGGTAAGAGCTAATGAGATTCGGAGGGCAGGGATGACGCCAGAGGGAGTCTCAAGAATGAAAGACATGGAGATTCCCAGAAGTTTTGGGGAGGCCATTGAACCTTTGCCAGACAAGTAATGGGGGCATTTGCCAATTTTATTTTTGACAGAAAGATGACCTTAGCTGCCATCTGGATGTTATTTATTCTACTGTTAAAAAAAATTATAGTCTTATTTTTGTCTGATTTGCCAAAGGTTGAGATCTACTACTGTAATTGTGTTTCTGCCATTTACACATACACTTAACAGTTTTGCTTTATAAAAATTTATGCTATACTACTTGAGGCATCCAAATTCATGGCTATTAGACCTTTCTTTGTGGATTATCAAGGTAAAATCTCTCTTTGCTCACCCAAGAATGTGGTGTGCTTTGTAATTGTTTAGATCTTATTTTGTATCTTCCAGGCAATTTGAAAGTATTTCTTAGTAGATATTACATTTTTTTTTCTTTAACTTATTCTTACGTGTGACAGAGACCGCTAGTTGTCTCCCAGTATCATTTCCCCTTTTCTTTCTCGATAGTGGAAGCTGTGAATTTTAGCTGGCGTAATGCCACTCAGAACAAGGGCTACATTTCACAGCCTCTCTTGAAGTTAAGCCTGGCCATATGACTGAATTTTAGACAGTGGGATATGAGTGGAAGTGGTATGTACAATTTTGAGAACTGTTTTCCAAGCAAGGGGCATGCTCTTCTCTTTCTTCTTTCTTGTAGTAAGAAAGAATGGGACTTCTTTCTTGTAGTAAGAATGGGACACCAGGGCCAGAGCAGAAAGCTGGAGGGAGCCTGGGACCCCTGGGATATGTAAAACAGCTATTCCAGTCTTGGATTGGACCATGGGACATTTCGCATTAAACAATAACCACTGTGTGACTAAGTCACTGTTTATTTGTTGTTATTGTTGTTGTTGTATGAAGCTGGATCTAATGCTAAATTACATACTAAGTATTTTTTTAAAATCTCTTTTATTAGTGTTGTAAATGAAGTATTTTTCCCCTTTATATCTTCCAGCTGGCTATTATTGCTATGTATGAAATGTGTTGTTAGGCAATTTTGTCATTGTGAGAATGTCATAGTATACTTATACACACCTGGATGGTATAGTCTACTATACACTTGGGCTACACAGTATAGCCTATTCCTCCTAGGCTACAAAACTAGATAGCGTGTTACTGTACTAAATATAGGCAATTAATTATAACACAGTGGTATTTGAGAATCTAAACATAAAAATGGTTTAGTAAAAGTATGGTATAAAAGATTAAAAATGGTGTACCTGGAGAGGTTACTTACCATGAATGGAGCTTGCAGGAATGCAAGTTATTGCAGGTGAGTCAGTGAGTGAGTGAGTGGTGAGGGAATGTGAAGGCCTAGGGCATTACTGTACACTACCGTAGACTTTATCAACACTGGGGCATTACTGTATACTACTGTAGACTTTATCAACACTGGGGCGTTACTGTATACTACTGTAGACTTTATCAACACTGGGGCGTTACTGTATACTACTGTAGACTTTACCAACACTGTGCCCTTCGGCTATACTAAATCTGTAAAAAATATTCTTCTTTCTTCAATAATAAATTAACCCTAGCTTACTTAACTTTTTAACTTTATAAACTTTTCTCTTTTTAATGTTTTGATTCCTTTGTAATAAGACTTAAAACACAAACACAGGTACAGCTGAACAAAAAATATTTTCCTTCTTTGTATCATTTTCTATAAACTTTTTTTGTATTTAAAAATGTTTACTTTTATTTATTTATTTATTTTTACTTTTTAAGCTCTTTCGTTGATAACCAAGACAAAAACACATACACTAGCCTAGGCCTATGCAGGATCAGGATCATCAATATCACCGTCTCCACCTCCACATCTTGTCCCACTGGAAGGTCTTCAGGTGCAACAACACACACAGAACTGTCATCTCCTATGGTAACAATGCCTTATTCTGGATACCTCCAGAAGGACCTGCCTGGTTTACAGTTAAATTGCTTTTTAATAAGTAGAAAGAGTATACTCTAAAATAATGATAAAGGTATAGTAAATATATAAACCAGTAACATTGTTGCTTATTATCAAGAATTATATACTGTTGATAAATGTATGTGTTATACTTTTATACAACTGGTAGCACAATAGGTTTGTTTATACCAGCATCACCACAGACACATGAGTAATACATTGTGCTGTGACATTAGGACAGCTATGATATCACCAGGCGAAAGGAATTTTTTAGTTACATTATATTTTGGGAAGTCCATCGTTGACTGAAGCATCATTATGGGGTGCATGATTGTACTTGGATAACAAAAAAGTAAAGAAAGAAGAGTTCTTACATATCGGGAGAGCCATCAACTGTCTGGTGATCTAAGGAGGCCAAAGCACCGTTGTAGGAGTAGCTGAATAAGCAAGCCGGAAGGAGTAGCAGTTATGGTGAGAAAGCAGGATACATAAGTGTTTTTGGAGGTGGAGCCTTTGTGGTTGTAACTAAGACTAAGGTATAAATCTAGTTGTGGGTAGTTGAGTTGCATGTGGAAGTAAAGGTGACTTGGAACCAGCAGGCTAAGGAACTGAGAAGGGTGGGTTAGTGAGGGGACACTGAAGTCCTTCTGACAGATGGCAGGGTTTAACATGGAGAGGAAGATTGTGGGCCAGATGGCAAAGGCTGTGATTACTGTAACAGGAAAGCAGTGGAGAGTGTGGCAAAATCACATGCGTCTCTCAGAGTGAGTTTATGTGACAGGGTGGGGAGTAATAATGGTCTGGAGCAAAGATCCAGTCCTAAGAGCTCTCAATCCATGAAGAGACGATGAATAGATAACATTTTTCTTCTTGTATTTTTTCAGGTAGGAAACTATTTTTTATAAGTTAGATTTTTTTTGTTAGACTTTACGGTTGATAAGTTAGATTAACCTTATCATTTATAGAAATTTCTTCAAAATTCTGGCAGTATCATGTCTATCATATAAACACATTTCAAATGGGAAGTTGTGAGAGGATAATTCATGGAGCTGCCAACTCACTGCCATTTCAAATGGCAAGTTTAGGTAAAATCTTTATATCAGTACATTATATAAATGTCAATGGCATGCCATTTTAGTTTGTGCAAATGTAAGATTTTGTAATATTCTCCTTCAGTATTAATGACTTGAGACAAAGTGATGCTAATTTAATTAGACAAATTAATCATAAAACTCCAAAACCAGCTGGGCGCGGTGGCTCACGCCTGTAATCTCAGCACTTTGGGAGGCCAAGGTGGGCAGATCACGAGGTCAGGAGATCAAGACCATCCTGGCTAACACGGTGAAACCCCGTCTCTACTAAAAATACGAAAAAAAATTAGCCGGGCGAGATGGCGGGCGCCTGTCGTCCCAGCTACTCGGGAGGCTCAGGCAGGAGAATGGCGTGAACCCGGGAGGCGGAGCTTGCAGTGAGCTGAGATCGCGCCACTGCACTCCAGCCTGGGTGACAGAACGAGACTCCGTCTCAAAAAAAAAAAATCCAAAACCAGTTTTTATTTTTAATTTTTATTTTATTTTAGTTTTTTTGAGATGAAGTCTTGCTCTTGTCGCCTAGGCTGGAGTGCAATGGCATGATCTCAGCTCACTGTAACCTCTGCTTCCCGAATTCAAGTGATTCTCCTGCCTCAGCCTCCTCAGTAGCTGAGATTACAGGCCAGCGCCACCACCCCGGCTAATTTTTGTATTTTTAGTAGAGATGGGTTTTCGCCATGTTGGCCAGGCTGGTCTGGAACTCCTGACCTCATGATCCACCTGCTTCGGCCTCCCAAAGTGCTGGGATTACAGGCATGAGCCACCTGCACCCGGCCACCAGTTTTTAATAAAAAGACAAATCTGGTTATTCAAAATGACTAATGTGGCAATTTCAGTGCTAGTTTAAGAGTGAAATTATCAGCCTTGCAAAGCTTTCCATCACAGCTGTTTTCCTTTATTTGATTCTATTGTTGCCTGTTAGGCCTTAAAAAAAGAAGGAACAGAAAATTCTAAGACAGATGGCAACCATGTATTTTATAGTTTATTTTAAAAGTACAACCCTCGACATCTGACATAATCTGGAACCAGTGTTCAGAAAATAATTTTGACTTGATGTTTAGTGTAGACCCAATTGGAAATGATAATGGTATAAATGGAGTCTAGACAAACACTAAGGCGAGCATTATCCTTTTGTGGCAGCATTTGAAGAGTTTCCTAAGGTTTTATTTTAGTTTTTAGTTAAGTTCTTCCCTTGTATCGACACTCTATTATATTTCAACTTAGTCTTTGTGCTTGCATTTGTTTTCTTTCCACCAGACATCTACACTTGCCCCCATTTTCTCATGAGCTCATACTTTATTTTATAGGTCTAGCAATACTGCAAGGCCAAGATTCCTGTTATTTCCAAATAAGATATAATGTATTAAAATTTGACATATGTACCTTCTTAAGATAATCAGCAAATATATTAAAATATTTAAATACCTACCTGCTTCACAGGTTAAATATTAATAAAATATATGTTTTTACTAGGATTATCATGAGAAATTCAGATATATCCAGACATTCCAAAATATCATTTTGATATTTTGAGGTTTAAAGTTTTCTATTGATGTTCTAGAAAATGTGGAGATCTTGCAAATAAAAGAAGGGCTGAGTTGCTCATTATTCTTAGAAAAAGTAGCAATGCTAAAAGGAAGAAATTCGGTTAGAATTTCAGCAAATATGTATATGTGTTAAATTAACATTGTTCACCTAGCAAATATATATATCACATATTATGTGTATATGTTTTCATATTTTAAATTGTTTTTAGAGAATATGTATTGAATTTTTATTATATTTCAGTTACTACTTAGGCATCAGATGTCAACAAAGCAGACAAAATTCCATCTAAGTGAGAGAGATAATAATTTCAAAATAAATATAAAAATAACTTAATTTTAGAAAAAGATAAAATTCAGGTGAAGACAGACAATAAGCGAATAAATAGATGTATAAATAGTGTAATTTTAGAAAATCACAAATACTGAGCCAAAGAAACAGTATAGTAATAAAACAGAGGATGATTAATAGGGAGGGTTAGGAACACATTAGATACATTATTTCTTCATTTCAAAATTATAAAATGAAATCTGTGATATTTCCTGCATAAAATTTTAAACTTTAAAGATCTTTTGTCTCTGTGATTGGTATAAAAGTACAAGTCCCTTTCATTTTTTTCTCCTCTAATTATTATATTTGTAGTCCTTACCTAGAATTTTACATTTGCAACTTATACACTAATTTTTTTTCTTATGTACCCATCTTGAATTGCTTGGTAAGGGGCAGCCAAATCCATATTCACCATTTGATGCATGAGAGGGTATATTAGTCTGTTCTCACGCTGCTAATGAAGACATACCCAAGACTGAGTAATTTACAAAAGAAAGGGGTTTAATTGACTTGCAGTCCCACATTGGTGGGGAGGCCTCATAATCCTGACGGAAGGTGAAGGAGGAGCAAAGTCATGTCTTACATGACGGCAGGCAACAGAGTGTGTGCAGGGGAACTGCCCTTTATAAAACCATCAGATCTTGTGAGACTTATTCACTGTCATGAGAACAGCATAGGAAAAACCACCCCCATGATTTAATTACCTCCCACCAGGTCCCTTCCATGACATGTGGAAATTATGGGAGCTACAATTCAAGTTGAGATTTGGGTGGGGACATAGCCAAATCACATCAAATGGTATAAAGGAAATATAACTAAAGTTGAATTTTCAGGTATGTAGAAAACAGTATGGTACATAGACCTGTATGAGACTTGCATTTTAAATTCCCCCTTTTATTTATAAATTTTCATTAAAACTACTTGGATCTCAGTAGCCTCATCAGCAAAATAAAGACAGAAGACTTTCTAATTTGAAGAATGATTGTTGTATAGTAAAATCAGTTCAGGAAGTTCTAGTAATTTTGATTCTGTGAATCAAAATTAATAATTCATGCTGTAGATAATAATACCTTCTGTGTTGAGATTTCAAAATTTGCAAGTACCACTGTAGCAAATACTACTTTTTGTTTTTTAGTCTGGAAGAATTATTGAATTACTTTAATGAAATTTTTTCTTGTTTCTTTATAGATAACATAGTGAACTTGCTTGTGTCTTGTTTCTAAACTACCATCAGATTTATTTTTTCACTCTTGCTGTTTCCAAACTTTTATTTTCTGGCAAAGAACCATAACCTTCAGCTTTCTTTACTTTTTAAATTAGTACTAGCCTTTTTTTTTTTTTTTTTTTTCTGAGAGGGACTGCATTTCCCAAAGAAATAAACTGCTCTGGTGACACTATAAGCAAAATAAATGAAGAGGAAAAAGGACAAGATGGTGTCCTCTTAGTGATTTCCATTTTTCGTCCAGTGACCCTCCTTCACAATGCTCACAAACCGTCCACTGATGGCTTCTTTCACAAACTTTACCAGGATCAATACTAAGCTTGGTAGCCTTCAATTTGTGTTTCTTCTGTTTTTTTTTAAATTTTTTTTTTTTTTTTTTTTAGATAAGGCATTTCTTCATCTCTAGCATTCACTGATAGAGGTATTACAGTCTTATTTGCAAGTTATTTAAGTGTCCTGGGTTGTAATACACTGAGGTCAAGAGCCTAGGAAACAACTAGTCCAGCCAAGTACTTCCTGTTGCAGGGTCACCTTCATTGTTGAAAGTGGGCATATTCCACAGAAAAGGGATATGTTTATCCTCTGAGTGTTGTGGTTGTTCTAAGCTAAATTCATCATTCTCTTAGGCCCACATCCCACACATGTGTTCAATCGAATTGAAAATAGTTCTTCTATTGCAGGAGAAAAAGGTGTGAATACAATTGTATTTTAACCATCCTCTAGGCTGTGATCTTTGCTAATGTCAATTGCTATGGAACCCAAAGACCTGGAAACCAAGTAGTACAGAAATGATATCTACTAATTCTACATTCATGAAGCTTCTTTTGTTTACCATCTTAGTGAATACACTAAGGAGTATAACTGAAGGACACTTCTGAGCTGAGGCAGCTCTGAACTATAAATGTGATCTTCTGCAAAACCTTTGATAACCCCATCCTACCTCAAATTCATCGTCTAATGGAGTTTCACCATATTCAGCACAATCCACAAAGTTACTATTTTTTTACTTTGAAAGGTTGTGTTGTGGAAAATATGATACAAACCCCATTTGTTGATCTCTTGTATTACCACACAGGACAGAATATAGATAGCTTGTTTAGCACCTTTTCATAGGGTTAACATTTTTCTAATCTTTTAGTAAAGTTAGTTGATTCAATTTACCACACTAATATAAATAAATCAAGAATCTGTCCACCACCAAGGGGGAGGACATTAATAAATTTTTTATGATTAAAATTACCATCAGTGAAGTAAAGTCATCTCTCTCTTTACCAAAATGCCATTGCTTCCATCCTCTCCTTGAGGTAATGCAGTGGCTTTTTGCAATGATTGATTTGGGCCATTAATGACAAGCCCAAGTAGGTTTTAGTTCATCCATCTTCCTTTAGCCCAGACAAAAATGCTACTACAAATAAACATCATGTCTGAGTGATTTTTGACAGAAAGAACAACAGAAAGCCTCCTGGCCTATTATATACTTGTCCCTTCCTCTGTGATAGAGCTCCAAGAAAGGCCTCTGAGCCCATAAATTTGGAATGTCCTAAAAACGTAACTGTGAGATAATTTTTGGGGGGTGCTAACTTGACACTTTGTAATGTTGGTGTAGTTTTAGGAGTGCCTAGGGCTATTTTGGGTATTAGCAAAGAATGGCATAGAAACACAAACCTTAAATACAAACAGTACACACAGGTGCTTGAATGTATTTCTGCAAGATATCCTTGCATGTTGACTTGCAAAATGACAAAAATCAGAAAAATTTTGCTGAAGGGACAATACATTTCTTTTTTCTTTTTTTTTTTTTTTGAGATGGAGTCTTGCTCTGTCGCCCGGGCTGGAGTGCAGTGGCCGGATCTCAGCTCACTGCAAGCTCCGCCTCCAGGGCTTACGCCATTCTCCTGCCTCAGCCTCCCGAGTAGCTGGGACTACAGACGCCCGCCACCTCGCCCGGCTAGTTTTTTGTATTTTTTAGTAGAGACGGGGTTTCACTGTGTTAGCCAGGATGGTCTCGATCTCCTGACCTCGTGATCCGCCCGTCTCGGCCTCCCAAAGTGCTGGGATTACAGGCTTGAGCCACCGCGCCCGGCCTACATTTCTGATCACAGTGTTGTTTTCAAGTCTTCCTCATCCTGGCTGTGATTCTTGAAGAAAGCTATTGACAAATACATGATAAACACATCTGACAGAAACAACTTAAGCATGTCTTGAAAACAAGCCTGTACGACAGATGCACCTGAATGTGTGTTCCAAGCTAGGGAATCTGGAAGTGACCAACCTGGCAATCCATTCCTTTTCTGTGAGGAATATCTGAGCCCCGACTCATCCTGTGGAATACTGGTCATACAGGACATGAAGGCCTTGAGTTTAGTGTTGAATGAAGGTTGTCAGGTGGAGGACGATAGGGAAAGGGTGCTCAGTGAAAATGTTATATGAACTGTATGCCTTTGCAAGTGGTTGTGGCTCTCCTCTTCAGCCTGCTGCCACTGGACTCTCTCCCCTATATGTAAGCCACCAGCAAAACCCACGTCTTGTTCTGACTCTGGGTCTCTTATTCAGCCTCTTGAACCTGGTACCATACCTATTGGAGTTGATAGGGGTTTAACAGGACAGCAAGATGTATTTTTTTTTAGTTTATATTTTAAAGAAGATGTGGCTTTAAGTGGCAGCTGAGTTGGCATTAGATTCACAGTCAGATTTTCCTGAGCACACTGCACTGAACACTCCATGTTCCTGCTTTTCCTTTAATTATCTTGGTGATTCTGTTCTTGTCTCTGCAGGAAGGTATTAATTATCCCCTACTAGTAATTTCTGAGCTTCTGAAAGCAAAAACACCCAAAGCAGATTTTGGAGTAATTTAAGAAACTCCCTCAGGAGAGTGGAAATCCAGTGACTTTATTAGCATGACTAAAAAATTGTTAGAACAATTCTGTGCAATCTGCTGTACTTCTGTGAGGTAAACATTTTTTCCTCCTAATCCTCTTATTCTTATTGTATAAAGGAATAACAATTTTTCTTTGTAAGTTGAATCAATTTGTTCTTAGTCATATAAAGTTGGAACCAAAGTTGAAGTCTGGCTAGAAACTGCAAGATGTTTCTAACCTGTGAAAAGTCAACGGTGACACTCTTGGTACATTTGAATGTCATGAAACGACTACAAAGAAAGACTGGTTTCTGAGTTCATTTTTGGTGCAACATTTCTCAAGCTCTTTCTCTGTTATCACTCCCTGCCTGGCATTTTCTGAAGTTTCCAAAAAGAGGCCACTCCTAAGAAGTATGAGTCTTGAATTGCTTGTCATAGAATATAGCATCCTGCTGATATAGATAAGGGCTTTGAAAAGGGAGTAAATAATTATTATTAAAAATCCCAAAGGAAAAAAATCAGTTCTGAACTGTCATACATTAAGTATATGCTGACAAGCAATGTAGCTATCTTATAAATTACATAAATATAAGACTATTATATTACCTTTAATTCAGCCTTTTACTTCCCCCACTTAAAAGAATCAGTCTGAGGAAATGGAATCACTATTTATTAAAATCTTTATTAATTGATTCTTAGAAAGGTGATTGACCACTAAAGTTCTCCTATCTTGTCTCTTCCTGAGAAAATGGATAGGAAATTTTACAAAGAACAGGCTATATAGTCATTAAAATCGTTTCTCCAGCCAGGGCAAGAAAACTTTCCTGTCTCCCAACCTTCAGTTTTTCCTTGTAGAGTAATTGGCATCCACTGTCATTGTTCTAGCTTGATCCCTCCCTGTGTTTTCTGTGGACTTTCATAAGAATATTCTAAATGACTCACTGACTTCAGTTTACCTTCATTTCATTTCATGCCATTCTGCCAGAATGTCTCCCTAAAGGATAACTCCAACCAGGTCACTCTGTTGCTCAATATCTATTATCCAGAGAATCTAAGGCAAACATCGTAACCTGAGTCACAGAGCCTTCTATGATCCAGGCCTATTAGATTGTGATAAATGGTTAATTGTCTTTTCAAGTATATGACATTTCTACCTAAATATTGGAAATTGTTCAGCTACAATCATATCACTTACTTCTACAGTGTATTATTTCATTAGATCAGTTATGTCTTTCTGTGATATATATATACTGGTAAATGTAAATAAAAGTCATTATTTAACTTTTTCAAAATATACCAAAGCCTTGGCATGAAACTGCATCAGCTAGATCCTGGCACAGTTGATCCATATGGCCAGCAATTCTACTCCATAGGTATGTGTCTGACAAAGTCAAACACTTATACCAACCAAAAGAGATGTATAAGAATATTCGAAGCAGTGTTATTTGTAATAGTTTAATGCCAAGGTAATTTCACAGCTACTGATAGAATTCATAGATCCTAAGTTGCTCATAAAAGTAATTGTCTTTCAATAGTAAATGTCTACTAATGGTAAAATACAAACAAATATATCGATATATTTATAAAATGGATTACAATATAGTGATAAAAATGGCTAATTATTTCACATGCAACAGCATGATTGCATTTTATAAGTATAGCATTGAGTGAAAGAAACCAGAAATTTTTAAAAATATATGTTTTAATTTATATAAAGTTCAAAAATAGAAAGTGGTGGTATAAGTTAAGATTGGTGGGTACATTTTGAGGTAGTGAGAGTAGTGATTGGCAGGTAGCAAGAAGGTTGCTTCTGGGTTGCTAGTGGTAATTTTCTAATTTTTGCCCTGGGTGATAGTTGCATGGGTTTGTTCATTTTTTAATAAGTGATTGTACTGTTCATTTATATATACTTTTGTAAATCAAGATTGTTTTTTAAATCAAATGTTTTGTTAACATAGACCATTTATTGAAAATGTCCTGATTTCTGTCTCTAGGAATCATGTTTTACCCGGGATGTCAAAGATAAACTGGAGTTTCAATCTTGCTATCTTAACAAGAGCAGAGGGAGAACAAAGAATAAAACAAGAAAATAAAGCTGAGTATATTAAAAGAACAGAGGTATGTCCTTAAGAGAAAACCTCCATCCTCAAAGAATTAAGAGAAAGTAAAGAGTGAAAAATAGGATATCAAAATGCAGTACAAATTGAAAACAGTGGGAATAAAAGAAACATATCCAGGATTAAGCTCTCTTAAAGAGGGGCCAAGAAAAGTCACAAGAGGAGTATATATTTGAGTTGTTATTGATCAGAAACTACGACTTTTTCCCAGAGAAATTTGTCAGAGGAATAGGATGAAGATCATGGAGAGCAAACTGGAATGACTTTCCAGATAGTAAGATCCAGGAGATTAATGTAAAATGGTCCCTTAAATCTGCCAACACATTTCCTAGACCCTGTATTCTCCATAAATGATATGTCATAAGACTGTATAGTTATTGATTTGGGAGAAGGTAACTTGAAGGGCCAATGTAAGATTCTGAAAGAATATCCAAATGAGTTCAACAGTATGGCAGATGACTCTGCAGACTGTGCCTTATGGGAACATAACTAAAAATTGTGAAATTCAAGGGAATGTGAAACAGTGATGAGGCTTATCAGTCAGCAACCTGGTAGAATAAGAATAGATGAAGTTGGACTAGATCTTGGTTGGATAAGAGAATGAGCCTGAATGAAATTATCTGACTCTGAAATGATGGTAGATAAAAATTATATGAACAACAGATGCTTTGGGAAGACAGTGATCATTGTTTTCATAATTGCTACAATATGGGATTTCACAAGATGAAATCTAAATTATTAAATTAGAGAAACACAATATGTTCACCAGAATGCAAAGGAAGATAGGATAGAGGGCTCGTAAAACTAAGAAGCAGCATTGACCTTACTTGTAGAAGGCCAAAAAAAGAGTCAACAAAGAAGTCGGAACTGTTATAAACTCAGCTGAAATGTATGGTAGTGGTATTTCAATGGTGGCTACACATTAGAATCAGTTGGAGAATTTAAAACATATTGAGACCTGGGCCTCTCCACAAACCAATTTGGCTAGAATATATGGTGATGAGGTCCTGGAAATAGCCTTGTTTCA
Source organism: Colobus angolensis palliatus (assembly GCF_000951035.1). Classification (NCBI taxonomy): domain Eukaryota; kingdom Metazoa; phylum Chordata; class Mammalia; order Primates; family Cercopithecidae; genus Colobus; species Colobus angolensis. The sequence continues at coordinate 339,384 of NW_012116032.1, read as the reverse complement.
ATGCTCCCCAGGTTATTCTAATGTCTATCAGGTGGAGAACCAATAGAGTAAGAGATCAGGAGAGAATAATACTTAAGGGTCTTAGTGGCAAGCAAAAAACAGTTCCTGCCTCACAAGGCACTAGAGGTCACAAACTTCAGAGGCATTAGTAAATATTCAGTAGAATCTTCAGGTAAAAGTTCTTCTAAGGCTGCTTTTCCACCTAAAAAAAAATGTATATATATATATATAGATAGATATAGATATATTGGAGATGGGTGGATGGATTGATCGGATATATGCCTATGGGTTTCACAGGCATATATGGGAAGCTGACCAGGGAAGCTGACAACATAGGCCCAGAGGGTAATTAAAAGGTTCTAAATAAGCTAGATTTGGGCAAAGGGTGAAGGCTCTTCAAATAAGGCATACTGTCTGGGTTTACTACCAATGTAACGTTCTATGCAAGAAGACAAGGCTTTCCAATGCTACAATCTAAGAGAGGTGCCAAAATCTTAAGAGATAATTTTCCCTTAGAAATAAACCCATTAGGTTGGTGCAAATGTAATTGTCGTTTTCGCATTGTTGGAATTTGCTGTTTGATACTGGAATACATTCTTAAATAAATGTGGTTATGTTATACATCATTTTAATGGGCATTTCTCACTTTATGTTTTGCTGATGACTTATTACTTGCTGTTTATTTTAGACTATGGAAATGATATTAAACAAAAAACAAATTCAAGCAATTTTCTTATTTGAGTTCAAAGTGGGTCATAAAGCAGTGAAGACAACTGGCCACATCAACAACACATTTGGCCCAGGAACTGCTAACAAATGTACAGTGCAGTGGTGGTTCAAGAAGTTTTGAAATGGAGACAAGATCCTTGAAGATGAGGAGCATAGTGGCTGGCCATCAGAAGTTGACAAAGACCAAATGAAAGCAATTATCAAAGCTGATCCTCTTACAATTACTCAAGAAGTTGCCAAAGAACTCAATGTTGATCGTTCTACAGTAGTTCGGCATTTGAAGCAAACAGGAAAGATGAAACAGCTCGATAACTTGGTGCCTCATGAGTTGAACGAAAATAAAAGAAAAAATCATTGTTTCAAAGTGTCATCTTCTCTTATTCTACACAACAACGAACCATTTCTTGATCGGTTTGTGATGTGCGACAAAAAGTGGATTTTATATGACACTGGCGATGACCACCTCAGTGGCTGGACCGAGAAGATCCAAAGCATTTCCCAAACCCAAACTTGGTCACTGTTTGGTGGTTGCTGCTGGTCTAATCCACTACAGCTTTCTGAATCCTAGTGGAATCATTACATATGAGAAGTATGCTCAGCAAATCTATGAGGTGCACCGAATACCAAAATGTCTGCAACCAGCACTGGTCAACAGAAAGGTCTCAGTTCTTCTCCACGACAATGTGCTACCACATGTTACACAACCAATGCTTCAAAAGTTGAATGAATTGGGCTACAAAATTTTGCCTCATCCATCATATTCACATGCTCTCTTGCCAACTGACTACTACTTCTTCCAGCATCTTGACAATTTTTTTTTTGCAGGGAAAACACTTCCACAACCAGCAGGATGCAGAAAATGCTTTCCAAGAGTTTGTCAAATCCTCAAGCATAGATTTTTATGCTACAGGAATAAACAAACTTATTTCCCATTGGCCAAAATGTGTTGATTTTAATGGTTCCTATTGTGATTAATAATGATGCATTTGAGCCTAGTTATAATGATTTAAAATATATGGTCTAAAACCACAATTACTTTTGCACCAACATAATAATTAGCCTCTATGAGCTGGGCATGGTGGCACACACTTGTAATCCCAGCTACTCTGGAGGCTGAGACAGGAGAATTGCTTGAATTCAGGAAGCAGACATTGCAGGGAGCTGAGATCACGTCACTGAACTCCAGCCTGGGTGACGAGGGAGATTGCATCTCAAAGCAAAAACAAAAACATAATAATTAGCCTCTAAAAGGGAAGTTTCTTGCAATTGAAGTTAAGCTTATAGGTTTTGGGTTTTAATAATGGGCAGAATAGACTGCCATCTGGCTGTGGCTGAAACTAAAGAGCTTTGGGTATTGTAGATACAACAGCCTCTACTTGGGAAGAGTCCCTCAGTGAGTAGGTGGCCCAGTTTTTCTTGGAGCAAGAAAGTAAAATGAACACTCAGAGATGGAGTTGAGGATAGAGAAGCTGCTGCTGATAATAAACAGAAGTTTAAGAGGACACATAAGAAAATGCTATGTTTCTTAACAGATAAACCATTGGCAATTTAACTGAGATCATTTTTACAGTGCGGAAGCTCTCCAGGATAAGGAAGGACATTTAGTATCTCTGGTTTCTGCACCAAAATGCCAGTAGAACCACAAATGGGACCCACTGGGAGAATCAGTTAGGACTGAGGGCTTCAGTCAGATTAGAGGGTCTACATAGCTCAGAGGATAAGATCTGGATATGAAAGCTGCCTAAGAATGTGGGGTGGCTTGCACTCCCAGTGATGGGATTACGTTAACTAGGGACATAGTGCATGTTGGCATTAGCTTTAATGGTCTTGCAAGAAGAGTAAATGGTCAGATCTAATGAAATTCTCCTTTGGGGGGTGGTTTCTTAGAAAATTTGCATCGTTAAAGCAGGGAGTTTTATGCGGTAGGAGAGAGGTGGTCTCATTGGGACCACGTGTTAGTCCGTTCTTATGCTGCTATCAGGACATACCCGAGACTGGGTTGTTTATAAAGGGAAGAGGTTTAACTGTCTCACAGTTCCACAGGGCTGAGGAGCCCTCAGGAAATTTACAATTATGGTGGAAGGGGAAGCAAACAATGATAGAGGCAGCAATGAGAGGGAAAAGCCCCTTATAAAACCATGAGATCTCTTAAAAACTCACTATCAGGAGAACAACATGGAGGTAACAACCCCCATAATTTACCTCCCACTGGATCCCTCCCATGGCAACTGGAGATTATGGGAACTACAGTTCAAGATGAGATTTGGGTGGGCACATAGACAAACCATATCAGATCATGTGGCATTCTGAGTTCCCTATCCTTGTGTGGGCAGTGCTGAGGCAAGGGAACAAGATCTTATGTGGAACACTTGGAGCTTTATGGTTTCTCGGCCAAACAAGCCTTCTGCAGATGATTTCAAGGCTAGGAATATGCCTTAGATTCTGTATGAGGGAGTTGAAACTAGTGGTACCAGGAGGAAATCTAAGCCTAATTTCTTATACCAACAAATTAAGTAGAAAACTGGATGACTATACTCATGGTTGCCACAAAGACATTTGATAAAACCTAAACAATTATTTGTTATATAAAACTCTAACTGAAAGGAAGAGAAGGACAAGTTTATTTATTTGCACCAGGAAGTGAGAAAATAAATGGTACAACATTAAGCTATTTCCATAAAAATTAGAAAAATATTCTGGAATATCCACTTTTACCACTGTATAAAACATTTTAGAGGTGTTAACTAATGCAATAAAAAATAAAACAATGTAAACATTGGATAGATTTGTATCTTTTAGATGACAAAAACCCAAAAGCATTTTCATTAAAACTCCTAAATTTAAAATGAAAAATTGGAAGATCGGCTGAATTTTAAAAATCCAGCTTGTAAAAATCTATAGAAATTCTTGAATTAGAAAAACAATAATTTAGGCTGGGAACAGTGACTCATGCCTATAATCCCAGCACTTTGTGAGGCCCAGGGAGAGGATCATTTGAGTTCAGGAGTTTGAGACCAGCCTGGGCAACATAGTAAGTCCCCATTTGTACAAAAATTTAAAAATTAGGCATGGTGGCATGTGCCTGTAGTCTCAGCTACTTGGGAGGCGGAGGTGGGAGGAGCACTTGAGTCTTGTAAATCGAGACAGCAGTGAGCTGTGACTGTATCACTGCACTCCAGCTTGGCTGACAGAATGAGACCCTGTCTCAGAAAAGAGAAAAAAGCTATTTAAAAATGGAAGCAGAAAAATATCTCATTTGAAGTAGTGATAAAATAAATTTGATAAGCAAGATATTTTCTATAAGAAAACAACAAATTATTGGAGGGCATTATAGAAAGTCTAAACAAATATGCAGGCATGATATCTTTCCCAGGGAAGAGACTTAATATTGCAAAAATATTAAATTTCATAAATATATTATGTCAATTGGTATTCTAGTGGAGTAGCATTTTTATTTATTGGAATGTGATAAAGTCAGATTTCATATTTAAGTTTTATCTGAGAATAGGTATGCCAATTTGAAAAAGTATAGAGTCCTTGATTTACCAGGTATTAACTGTTACCATAACTCCATAATTCAACTGGTTGTTCAGTCTAATTTTGTAGCCAGCATCCCTGAAATTTTAGCAGCCAAACACAGTTCATACTCATGTAACATGTGGTGGAAGTGGGAGACCTTTCCTAGCAGTCACTCAGTAATATGCTGTATCAACCACGAGACAGAAACCACATCAGTTATTGGAAGAGGGAAAATGTAATATAAAGATTTATTAAGTAGGGGGGTTAACTACTAAATTGTGGAGAAAATTCTAAAGAATAGAAGAATTGGGGAGCAGTCACTCCTTGTAGGACTGAGGCAGAGTACCCAGGGAAAGAATAGACTTGAGGACTCAACCCCACTCAAGACTGACAACTGGAGCTCTTTGCGATGTGTCCCTTGGAAGTGGAAAAGTTTGCTGCCACTGGCTGGGACTGATAAGCAGAAAGCTGATCACAGTGGTGCTAGCAAGACTCTCTGAGAAGCTGCCTGCTGGTGTGTCTAGGGAAGTTGCTGGAGGGTGAATGCCAACAGGTGCCACATGCTCCAAGAATCAACAGGAAGGGCCAGGCACAGTGACTCACACCTGTAAACTCAGCACTTTGGGAGACTGAGGGGGGCAGGTCACTTGTGTTCAGTTGTTCCTGACCAGCCTGGGCAACATGGCAAAACACTCTCTCTACGTATATATATCCCGCATGGTGACATGCACCTGTAGACCCAGCTACTTGGGAGGTTGAGGTGGGAGGAACACTTGAGCCTGGAAGGTTGAGGATACAGTGAGCCATGGTTATGCCACTGTAATTCAGCCTGGGTGACAGAGTGAGCTGTTGTCTCCAATCAATCAATCAATCAATCAAATGATTCAAAAGGAAAAATCACCTCAGAAGGAGTAAGAGAAATCCCTTCCCCTTAAAGTGTCCCTCTAACACCTTCCACTGACTAAGGTTAATCTGTTGTTTAATCTTGTGCCACTTGACAGAGGAGAAATGTTTATAGGCTCTAGTTCCAGTGTAATGAAGCAGGGCAAAGAAGGCAGATTTAAGCTGAGAGGCAATACCTTGATAAAGTGGCACAGCTGTGTTCCTTCTGTCTTGGAGCTCTTCCTTCTGAAAGTTTTCTCTAACATTAAGTTTATGGCAAAAATTGAGAAGCCTCAGTTTTCCTAAACTTCCGCGGAAAGTAGACACTAATCATGTGGCCTTCCCTAAATGCAAGAAGGATAAGGAGTGTCTTCTAGTGATGTACCCAGGATAAAGGGGATATTGATGAATATTCAGATATTGATGAATAATCATCATCTCTAACCACACACTATAATCAAAGCTGTGTTACTGGCCCAGGAAAAGATAATCAGATAAGGCAAATAGAATAAAGCATAGACCAATATATATTAAATAGACCAATTTCGGGATTGAAGATAAACATCCACTGGCTCTTTGACAATCTACCTTACAGTAATAAATAAAAGCTCTATTCTATAAAGAAATATATAAAAAGGTATTTATTGCAGATTTTTTTGTAGTAATTAGACAAACACATAAACGAAAAAGCCAAGGTGTGTTCATGAATAATTAAATAGTTGAATCAATTATGGTATTTTATATTAGAGAATATATTTTTAAATGAAAATGAATTAGATCCATATCTATGAATAGGAGGAATGTTCATAATATAAGTGAGAAATGCATTGTGTATGGTGCAATCCCATTTACATCTAAGAATCTTATGTACCTGTACGCTTGTATGTACTTGTATGCTCAAGAAGAAGAATATTAACACTGGTTATCCAGTGTGGGAGTGAAGGGAAAAGGGGTGAAATCATTAACTCCTCCTACACTTTAGCTTGTTTCCTTGGATGCAATTAGCATGAATTTCTGCTCTAAGACAAAATAATAAAATGTGACGTGAAAGAGTTCAGCTTTACCTACATTACACAATCAAATAAACAAATGTCTTAGGTCTGGAAATCCTGGTAACAACAAGCTTCCTCCTCCTAATGTTGACTGAAACAAATTTGAACTAAGTAGTTACTTTGGCTTGCTTAAACTTAGTCTTATCTCATCTGTCCACCCTCTTTGAATACTTGCAAAAGAGAACTGCTTTTAATGGTTAGATGGCATTGCAAGCATAGTAGAATTGGAGTGACAACATTTTTGCTGAAAGAATGTGTTGATATATTTATACTGAAGGTATAGGGAGGCAATGTAAGTTTCAGTATAGCTAGTGTGTAATATTCAGCTTATGCTAATATTTAGCAATTATATACACATGTATAGTTTATATATCTCAAAAATATACAAGAAAGAGGTAGAGTCTATTAAATAATTAAAAATATAAAAGTCAATATATAATCCAGTGCCTCTCACACTTTTCCCTTAAAATAACCTCAGAGCAGAATGAACATGTACACATACTAGTAGGAAAAAATTCAACCTAAAGGGCTCCCTTCCTGTATACAATTTTTTTGAAGTCTCATGTTTTCTCTATTAAAAAATTAATGTGAAGTTTGCATTCTACTTCATATTATATTCAAGTTTGCCTTATAAATTTAAAGTTTTAAATTATGTACAAGTTAAATAACACATATCTAACTCCACCCCTACCCTACTCCCCAAACAAGTTAAGATATTCCAGGAAAATGCACAATGTTTATAGTGCGGCTTTAGTAGCTCAGAAAAACAATTGCCTGATGGCAAATGTATCTCAGTGCAAAGAGAGAGGCACCTGAAACCAGGTAACTGTAAAGTGGTCCAAGAAGAACTGAGATTTTTTTTTTTTTTTCTGAGATGGAGTCTTGCTCTTGTCATCCAGGATGGAGGGCAGTGGAGAGATTTTGGCTTTACTGCAACCTCTGCCTCCTAGGTTCAAGCGATTATCCTGCTTCAGCCTCCCAAGTAGCTGGGATTACAAGCACCCAACACCATGCTTGGCTAATTTTTTGTATTTTTAGTAGAGATGGGGTTTCACCATGTTGGCCAAGCTGGTCTTGAACTCCTGACTTCAGGTGATCCACCTGCTTTGGCCTCCCAAAGTGCTGGGATTATAGGCGTCAGCCACTGCTCCTGGCCAGAAATGAGATAATCTAATTCCTCACTTTCACTATGTTCTTGGAGATGTTCCTTATGGGACAGGAAATAACTTTCTCTTTGGCATTTGTAGCAGAAACTGACTAGACGCTTATCAATTTCATTTTCTCTTCCGGGGCGAACAGAGGGCTATGTTTACCAGCTTGCTTTGCTGGTGGGTTGGAAGTGTGGGATCAGGTTCTGGCCAGTGAAATGTTCATGGAGGACTTGAACTTTATTTACAGACCTGGTCATAAAATTATCCCGTATGATTTTCCTCACTCTCAATATTTTTGTTGGTTCAATGGAGAGAAGCCCGTGGATTACTCTGAGGAATTTGTGCTAAATAGTGGTACAGTGAGATGAAAACCACCAGGATCCCAAATAACCATGTGGAAGGATGCTAAATGAACACTTGAGATTGCCCCGATTAATATGCATATATACACCCTCTTATAGCAGTCTTTGCAGCAATCCTAAAAGGATAGAGTTTTTACAGGTGGAGAAATTAAGAGATTAAGCACTTGTTCAATTTTCCATAGCTAAGTGGTAGAACCAGAAATTAAATTTAGTTTTTCTAATTCTGAAGTAACTTCCACAATATAGTGGCTTACCTACAGCATTTCAAGTGAGTAAGGACTCTTGATATTTAAATTTGCTATTGGTTATGCTTACTGGGAAACTTGGCTAGTGTACAGGGACAGGCTCTTAAAAGTGTAGTGCTACCAAGCACGTGTGAACAAATTTTCCCATATGTTGATTAAAACTATCTTCTGGTAGAATGTTGGGGTTTAATTTTTTTTTTTTTTACTGTAGTAAAATACACATAACATAAAGTTTACCATGTTAACCATTTTTAAGTGTATGGTTCAGTACCATTAAGTAAATTCACATTGTTCTGCAACTATCACCACCATCCATCTCTAGAATATTTTTCATCTTCCCAAACTGGAAGTCTATAACATTATAATCCCCATTTTCCCCTCTCCCCAGCTGCTGGCAACCACCATTCTACTTTTTGTCTTTATAATTTGACTTATTCTGGGTACCTCATACATGTGGAATCATAAGCTATGTGTTCTCTTGTGACTGGCTTACTTCACTTAAAATGTCTTCGAATTTTATCCACATTGTATCATGCGGTAGAATTTGACTCCTTATTAAGGCTGAATAATATTCTATAGTATGTATATCTCACATTTAGTCTATTCATTTCTCAATAGACATTTGGGTTGGTTTTGACTATTGCAAATAATGCTGCTGTAAACATGGATGTGCAAATACCTGTTCAAGTGTCTGCTTTAAATTATTTTGGATATGTATTTGGAAGTAGATTGCTGAATCATATAGTAATTCAATTTTAAATTTTTTGAGGAACTCCATACTGTTTTCCCTAACAGCTCTTCCATTTTGCATTCTTATCAGCAGTGTACAAGGGTTCCAGTTTCTCTACTTCATATCAACATTAGTTACCTTCTGTTTTTCTTTCCTTTATTTTTTTTTTTTTAAATCAATAGTAGCCATCCTAATGAATGTGAAGTGGTATCTGATTGTGGTTTTGGTTTGCATTGCTGTAATGAGTAGTGATGTTGACCATCTTATTATGTGCTTATTGGCCCTTTGTATATCTTCTTTGGAGAAATATTTGCCCATTTTTAAATCAGGTTTCTTTTGTTGTTGTTGAGTTGTAGAAATTCTTTCTAAATTCAGGATATTAACCCCTTATCAGATGTATAATTTGCAAATGTTCAGTGCACTTATTGCCTTTTCACTTTTTTGATAGTAACCTTTGATACACAAAGTTTAAATTTTGATGTTCAACTTATCTACTATCTTTCTTTTGTTGCTTGTGTTTACTGCCACATCCAGGAAATCATTGCAAAATCTAATGTCATGAAGTCTTTCCTCTATGTCTTCCTCTAAAAGTGCTTCAGGTCTTACATTTAACTCTTTGCTTCATTTTAAATTGATTTTGGTACTTGGTGTGAGGCAAGGGGCAAACTTCATTATTTCACGTGTGGATATCCCATTTTCCCAGCACCAATTTTTGAAAAGACTATTCTTTCCCTAATGAATGGTCTTGGCACCCTTGTCAAAAATTGTTTGACCACATAAATGAAGGCTTATTTCTGTTTTTTTTTTTTTTTAAATCTTATTCCATTCGTCTATATGTCTGTTGTTATGCTAGTACCACATTGATTTGATTATTGTACCTTTGTAGTATGTTTTGAAATCAGGAAGTGTAAGACCTCCAACTTGTTCTTTTTCAAGATTATTTTAGCTATTTGGGATGCATTGAAATTTCATATGAGTAATAACTTAGATTTTAACAGTTATAAATTTAGATCTAATCTAGGTGTTCTTCCAAACACCAATACTATTCTGAGAAAATAGTATTGAGAAAAATATCTTGACTTTTCATCAACTTTAATGATAAGCTGTGGGAAAATATCTAAAGATCTAAACTATAGAGGCTTAGAACAGAACCTGCACACAAGAAATAACCAAGAAACATGAGCTGTTTATTACTCCAGAGTCTCTATTACTGTAAATACTGTTTGTAGCATAGCTATTTTTTTTTTTTTTTTTTTTTAGATGGAGTCTCACTCTCTGCTGTAGCCACAGACTATTTCTTCCTGTTCCCCAAACACTCCGACTCTTTCATATGCCATGATTTTGCATATGTTTTTTTTTTTTTTTTCT
>NW_012116032.1:321183-329296 GCF_000951035.1 Colobus angolensis palliatus | reverse complement strand
CCTCAACCTCCCAAGTAGCTGGGACTACAGGTGCCCGCCACCTCGCCCGGCTAGTTTTTTGTATTTTTTAGTAGAGAGGGTGTTTCACCGGGTTAGCCAGGATGGTCTTGATCTCCTGACCTCATGATCCGCCCATCTCGGCCTCCCAAAGTGCTGGGATTACAGGCTTGAGCAACCGTGCCCAGCCCTATTTTTTTTTTCCTTTTCAAAAATAGGCCCCTGTTTCACTGCCAACTGATATTTATTCTGTATAGATCCTTAATAGATAGGCATGCTTTTCCTAACAGATTAGGGCTGAAGGAGTCAATTACTGTTACTTTAAGCTCTCTTTGATGGAATGACTTTTATACTGAATGCTTAATATGAAATGTTGATTTGCTTCTTGTATTAGTTTTCTATGCTGTGTAGCAAATTACCATGAATCAACAGCTTAACGCAACACATGTATGTTATCTCAGTTTCCCTCTGTCAGGAATCTGGGCATGGTTACCTGGGTCCTCTATTCAGAGTCTCACAAATCTGCAGTCAGGATTTTCACCAGACTGCAATCTCCTTTGGAGCTCAGGGTCTTCCAAGACCATGTGGTTGTTGGCAGAATCCAGCTCCTTATGTTTGTAGGAGAGAGGCCTCTGTTTTCTTGCTGTCAGCAGCAAGCTGCCCTCAGTTCTAGAGGCCACCTCAGTGCCCTGCCACATGGCTCTCTTACAACACAGCAGCCTCCTTCCTAAGGTCGAGGCTAGTAGGATAATCTCTTTTTCTTCAGTCCACTAAGGCATTGTCTTGTATAATGTAACACATCAGGGAATGACAGTCCCATCACTTTGCTCACAGGACATAACCTCATCAAGACCTATTATTCCATCATATTCATGGCTCCAGACTGCACTTGAGTAGATTATAAACAGTGTGCTCACCAGGAGACAGGAATCTTGCCACCATCTTAAAATTCTGCCCACCAAACTTCTGTTGAGTTTAGCTTATTAAACAAAACCATGCCAGCCCATATAAAGGGGAAGACAGTACTGAGATAATCAGAAATCAAGTCATAGTCAGTAGGGGATTTAAAAACAAAATATTACATTGATTATGTAAAAGTAATCTAAACTGTTTTTAATTCTAATATTTTATGACTGCTAAGTGTAATTACCCAACAGTTTCTTCCGGCCCTCTGCACAGACAAAACAAGTTCACTGAGATCAGTAGAGAAAGAGTTTAATTGACTTGAGCCCAGCCACAGGAGAACTGGATTTACTACTCATATCAGTCTCTCTAAAGGCTGGAAGGGTTAGGGTTTCTATGGACAATTTGATGAGCATGGGGCTTGGGAATGGGTGCTGCCGACTGGTTGGGAGTGAAATCATAAGGGTGCGGAAAATGGTCCTTGTGTGTTGAGTCCTCCTCTGGGTGATGCCACAGGACTGGTTGAGTCATGAGTCACAGTCAGGACAGGGTCCCTTGGTTGCCAGAATGCAAATATCTAAGAAAAATACCTCAATAAGACCAATCTCAAGTTCTATAATAGTGATGTTATCTATAGAAGCAGTTGGGGAAGTCACAGATCTTGTGACCCCTGGCATGTAACTTCTGAGCAGTAGGGATTATAGAAACTACTTCTATATCTTAGCAGAGTGGAGGCCCCCCTCATAATTCTAATCTAGTGGCCTTTCATCAGTTTTACAAAGTTGGTTTAGTTTTGGGAAGTGCTATAATCATCCTTGTTTAAGTGTAAACTAAATTAATTCCTCCCAAAATTAGCTTGGCCTATGCCCAGGAATGACCAAGGACAGCTTGGGAGTCAGAAGCAAGATGGAGTCAACTGCAACTGATTTGTCTTGTCATAATTTTGCAAAAGTGTTTTCATAGGAAAGAAATAATAATAAGTCACATGTCTAGACACTTATATCTACTTTCTTATTTAATATTCATAAATCTAAGTGGTTAAGACAGAATTTGAACCAGATCTAACTCTAAAATGTCATTCTTCCCATTATAGCATTTGAGCACTTAAGTACATACAAGCGTGTGTGTGTGTGTGTGTGTGTGTGTGTGTACTCTATACTTTCTCTCTATATATCTATATTATATAGATATATAATATATAGATAATATATAGATACATATTATAGTTTATAATATCTATAGATTATATATTATGTATCCTATATATCTATAGATTATATCTATATATATATAGATACTATGTATATAGATATATATTATATAGAGAGAGAGAAAGAGAAAGACAGAAAGAGAGAGAGAGAACAACATACTGTGAAACTTATTTTAATTATGAGGTATATATTTTAAATACTGAAATACTACAAATCAATTCCCTTTTGGGCAAGTAGTTATATTACGAGTAGGGAGGCTTGAGGCTACAAAAGATTGAAGCCATCTTTTCCAAAGGGCTACAATACTTAGAATGCAGAATCTTGTGCCCCTGCTACCCTGCCTCACATTACTTTGTGACCCTCTTTGTATTTCAATACATGATTAATAATAGGACTGAACTGGAACTAATGGGAGAAAAGGAAGCTAAAATGACAGTGTTCCAAGTTAAAGGTGGATCAGTAAAGGCTTTTGCTGAAGCAGTTGATGGAGCTTCAGAAGTGCAGTCTTCAAACCTGACTGCCAAGTGACCTCCTTTCAATGCATCCCTCAGTTTATCTCCAGCTCTTCAGCCCCTGGGCAGTATTTACAGGCAAACCAAAACAAAATGAGTGTTCTTGAGTTTTCAAGTATGGATACGTTTAGATGATTCTTTGAAATTTGTTCTTATCGGTTTCTATTGATAAAATTTTTTAAGAGGAAAAGCAACTTAAGTAAAGGTTTTGGTATCAGTCTTCTTCTGCAAGTAACATTTATGTCAGTCTAAAGAGAAGAAATCATCTGGAGGGCTTGTCTTAAAAGGCTAGATAGGAACCCTGTGCCATTTGGTGCTAGGCTCCATTGACAGATTTACTGCCTTCTCAGAGGAGCTGCGGCCACAGAGTGATGGCAGTGGCAGGTGAGGGCTGCAGCTAAGAGGATTCCCATGCTCCGTGCACGTGTGTAACTTGCGGCATCCAGGGTCACGGAGGGCCAGGTCTGTGTTTACAGTCAGGGTTTGTTGGGGGGTAAAATGTTATTTTTCTCCTATCCCTCAAGGTAAAAAACTCTTCTCTTTGCTTGGTTAGGAGACTTTCCAAAGTAACCAAACCCTAACCAAGCATTGGTGTTTTAGAAATAGTGCAATGGTTAAGCCTTTCTGTAGCATGGAAGGAGAAAAAAAAGAATCACAAATGAAAAATGACAAAAAATAAATAAAATAACCTTTTTGCCCACCATGTTAAATAAAAAGCACTCAATGCAAGCTAATGTCAGTTAGGGCATGAACATGATGAGAATTGGTAAGCATTTTTTTGTCTCCTGTCTGCAAATAGCACTGATAATAAAACAGAATGTAATATGTGGAATTTCAATCTTACCCTGTTTATATGAATCAACCTTGAATTTGAAAAACATGCAGGGTAATTGATTGAGACCTACTGCTAAAGTGCAATAATGCTATCTAAATTTATTAAAGATTGTAAATGTATCCAGTCCAGAGGAAAAAGGACTATTTCAGGAAATAGTCAAGGGAGTCTTGGACAGAGGAATTTTGTATTATATCAGAGAGTCCAATACTAGAACTAATGCCCCAGCACAAAGAGAATTCTGCACGAACAGTACTGGAAAGCCATGAACAGTACTGGAAAGCACTTCCTTCAGTATTGTTGGCATTCTGCAAATTCCCACATTCTACTGATTCTTCCTAGAGAGAAAAACATTTTAACTCAATTAATAAGGGAGTATCCCTACCCCCATCCACTATTAAAAACATGTCTTCTATATTTAAAATTGGTAGTTGAAGAGCTAACGAAGGAGAAAATTCTTATAAAGATGTATTGTGTACTCAAATTTGCCGGTAACAATTCTGTTACAAACACATATCTTAAAGCCAGTTTCTTTATTTTAATAACAATTGCTAGAGTACATAATCCTCTATGGCAGCGACCAGGTATCACTCATTTCTGATTCCACAATACCCAGCACAGAGCCTGGATCCAGCCCCATAAGTGCTCAGAGTATATCAAGTCTGTGTTTAAAAGGAAACTATCAGGCATTCGTGCCAATGCTTTTGTTCTTTTGAGTCAAGGACTCTTAATGCCATCCTCATTTTGTGGCCCACTTAAAATGTTTATGTTTGCTTTGATGTACTCTGGAAGAGCAGCAGAACTAATTTTGCTCACTGATAGGTGGATGTGTTTGTGGTGGGGATAGTTTTGAAATCACTTGATAACGACATTGAACTGCCACCAGGGATGGGGGTTTACATCCCTGAGTTAAAGCACGCAGTTAACCTTCATGTGTAACAATGGTAGTGTGTAGGCTGGTAGAATGGATGAGGGTGATATCACAAGTTGATGAGTTATGAGGAAACTCCTAGACACAGAAAAAAACCCAGACATGAAGCTTTTAGGGAAACTCAACTAGTGGGTCTCTTGTTTTGTATTTGTACTAAAATGAAAAAAACAAAAACAAAAAACAAAAACAAAAAACTCTAATAAAGCACTTTTCACACTATGTTGTAATTATCTGTTTGAGTCTGTCTCCCTTAGTAGTGTGTGAGGTTCACAAAGTTAGGTAACATGTCTAATATTTTTACTCAGTGTGTATTGGAAAAACATATGGGTGTGGTTTTACTTATATAATTTTATAAGCATATATTTTATATAATACACATAGATAGTTGTATGTTTTTTCTTTTGTGCTTAGTAGAATAATGTTCAGTGTGATGGGCAACTTGAACAATTAAATGAAAATAAATTCAAGATTAACTGTCCAAGAGCTTTAAGAGATTTTGAGACTGAGGTAATGAGCCATAAAGGTTTTTAATCCAGTCTTTTTAGTGTTTTTTGGGATGTCTATGGACCTATATTTGCTTCCACTCTGAAAAAAGAATGGGAAAAATAAACACATTATTCATTGTGAATGACTTCATTAATACAAAGGGGGAATGGACCTTAAAGTCATTTATATATCTTAATGTGATAAGGCTTGATCTGTGCTTCATTTTACATATCATGGAAGAAAACAGTTCATGACATCACCACATCAGCTACTTCCCTCCCCACCACACATGCAAAAAGAACTAAAGATTTAGGGCATTGTAAGAGAGTGTAGAAGATCTGACTAGGATACACCTGCTCCTTAACAGCCTTCTTGTTCTTCAATAAGAAGTTAGCTTGTTTGAGCATATGTCTTTCAGAACTTGAGAATATGGAGTGGAAGTATCACGAGACTTTGCCTTATCTCACTTAGGACTTGCAGAGAATAGAGTCCCCATTCTTTATTGCACTAAGACAATGGTTCAGTGGCTTTGGTGCTTTATCTTTTTGTCTTGAGCAAATTTGTTAAGTATTTCCCAAGACGTATTTTCTTATCACATTACATTAGGTAGTTTTTCATTATCAAATAGTTTATTTGAGATTTCATCAAGTTACAAGTTGCTTATTTTACCCATGTTAGGGATAAGTTGAATGGAATGTTCATAATATACATAGTTGGAATCACAACATATACTTTTTGCTAGAATTGTAAATTACTTATGCATTTGCAATAAATGTAAATATTTTATAATAAGCCTGGGTGTATATTAAGTTTGGAAATTCAACAAGATCGCTGTCAGTAATTTACAGTTTTCATGGTTATTAAATATGACAGGCAGCCAAAACTTTAATTATTTTGCATAGGAGGGAGTACTATGTGGATTTTGTAATCCAGTTCTCTGTAGTTCATAGCTACATAGCACCTCTATCCACTTACCCATGGAAAAACTAGTTTCTGAGTCCATTTATTGTCCCTAATTATGTCAATGGTCTATTATCAGTTTTCCAGCAAGACATCATCAAAGGTATATGGAGACTCTTCCCTACATCTATTTATTCGAAAGCTTTTGAGAGGGCTATTGAAGGGCTTGTTGGAAAAGGTGTTAATGAATTTGAGATATTTATTTTAGGAAGCTCATATGCATTCATATTGTCAGCACAGCAACCTGTAGTATAACTTACATTTTCAATCATGCTAGCTAGTGCTGTCAGAAACAATGCTGTGTAGTTCTCAACACTATCTGATCTATCTTTACTATGCACAAATACCTCCTAACATTTTTCTAGTAAGCCAGAAGAGTAATAAGAAAACTGACTCAGAAGGTGATATCAGGCTCTGGCTGAAAGCATGTCGTAAGTTTGGTTTTGACAAGTAGGTCTGCAGTAGAAATATATTAACACAGCACTGAGTCTTAATGGAGGAAGAAAGAAACTTTGGTCTTTTAAAATGTTCTAAGGTTTTCATGTTGTAGAATAATGATTTGTGGTCAAATTGAACAAAGTAGAGCGGTCTTTCTTGGATGCCGACTTGAACCCCTCAGGATATTTTTAAGACACAGGGGACATCGTGAAAGGATCACTTTAACAGAACTTCTTTGTCAAGGGTCCATTTAAGAAGGTAAAGTGTGCTATTCTGAGTGGCACATGAAGAAAAGAGTAACTTCGGCATTACCATGGAAGATAAGTGTGTTTAAATGCTACAAATAATTTTATTTTTAAAGTTCTTTATTTTCTTTCACTCTTGAAAATAAGTTTATGTCAGAGAGAAATAAATTTTCAATATTCTTGAAAGTTTTAAATTAAATTTTAAAATTTTGTCCAAACAGCAGTCTTAACACTATAATTTTTGTGTTTTTATATTTAATAGTAGTGAACTAGCTGGAGGGAATGGAATTACAATTAACCACCACTACCAAAGCTTGCCATCCCTTAATTAACTTTGTGTAAAGAGATACTGCTATTTACCAAATATTTCTATTGGGAACGGAGTCCAAATTATCCTTGATCAAAACTTACTTGGTAAGATTTAAAAAGCAAAAACAAGAATAAAGTCAAATTCCCATATAGATAATTGATTGCTACTAGAAAGCCAGCATTTTGGGACTTTAAAATGAATTGTGCGTCTGAGGCACTCCCCTCTTTCAATTTGTTGAGCACAGCAGTGTCTGGTGGAAAAATTGTCACCACATCACGTCCATGCCTCCTGTGGTAATCGTTGTGGTAGTCTGAGATGTTCTGTGTACTGAGGCCGCATTTATGTTCAGCCTTGCCACAGCCTTAAGCAATGGGTTGTATTTTATTTCAGAAGACTTGTTTCTCCAGTGAACTATTTAATAGCTACTTTGGCACCTAGTACTAAAGTAGTGTTATTTATTTATCTCTGTATAGTATTTTAGAGAAGTCATTCTCAAGGTATGGCTGCTGGTCCAGCAGCATCAACATCACCAGACAACTTGTTAGAATGCAAATTTCTAGGCACCACCCAAGACCTACTGAACTAGAAACTCTAAAGGTGGGGCACAGCCATCTGCGTTTTAATAAGCCTTCCAGGTGATTCTGAAGCACACTAGAGTTTGACAATACTGCCTTAGTATTGTCAAAACAAAAGTGCTTTTGTTTTGGTGTTAGGTAGTAGGGTACTGAGTCTGTTTTTCAGAGGAAACTAAGGTTTACAGAAGTCAATTGATGTGCTCGAGCTCAGTCAGATCTAAGTAACAGAATTTGGACTTGAACCATGTTCTTTTTGTTCCAAATTGTCCCATTTTTTTCCATCCGATACTTGCCAACCTGGCTTGTCAAAATGACTCAAACTACGAGCACAGGGGCTTGGGGAACAGACCCAGGCTTCCGCCACACGATGTCGGAATGGGGAATATTGTCTGAGTTTTAGGAGTAACTTGCTTGAAGGGGCAAGATTATTTTGCTACTCTTTAGTTGGCAGTCAGGAAAGTGAGTCTTAACATAGCTGTGATTCCTGTCAAGTCCAAGAAATCAAGTCATGTTCCTGGAGACACTAGATGTGGATAGTAGCTTTCTAGTGATATGTCTACTACACTGATCGTGTTATCTATGACCACATTCAAGATTTTCTTATTGCAGGGATGATGGGGTATTTACAGCTCTATACTGTAAGTGTGAACTTACTTAAACTGGGTTAATAAGACACAAAGTGCAGATAGTTCAACTGAAACAACTAATTTGGC
>NW_012116032.1:216514-321073 GCF_000951035.1 Colobus angolensis palliatus | reverse complement strand
AAAAAAAAAAAAAAAAAAGAAAGAAACAACTAATTTATGATATATAACATTTATTTGGAAAAACTGGTCACGATTTGCTTTCTATGTTGATGCCACTTCGAAAACAATCTTGACAATTTCTCATTATAGTTAAGTTCCCCTGACTCTTCTTTCCTTTGGATTTTTTCAAGGAAAGAAAGCCTTAAACACTAATGAGAAAGGTAATTAAATTCCTCTGTTTATAAAACATCAATTTGTATAAAAGTGCTTCCAAAAAACCTCTAAATCCCAGCACTTTGGGAGGTTGGGGGGCGTGGATCATGAGGTCAAGAGATCGAGACCATCCTGGTCAACATGGTGAAACCCCGTCTCTACTAAAAATACAAAAATTAGCTGGGCGTGGTGGCGTACCAGTAGTCCCAGCTACTCGGGAGGCTGAGGCAGGAGAATTGCTTGAACCCGGGAGGCGGAGCTTGCAGTGAGCGGAGACAGTGCCACCGCACTCCAGTTTGGTGACAGAGCAAGACTCTGTCTCAAAAACAAAACAAAACAACAAAAAAAGAAACAAACCTCTAAATTATGCTCATGTACTATTCTCTCACTATTTTGCTTCTGTAATAGATATGTGTATATATACATATATATGCATATATACATATATACACATACATATATACTTATATATATATATATATATTCGAGACGGAGTCTCGGTCTGTCACGCAGGCTGGAGTGTAGTGTCATGATCTCTGCTCACTGCAACCTCCACCTCCCAGGTTCAAATGATTCTCCCGCCTCAGCCTCCTGAGTAGCTGAGATTACAGGCATGTAGCACCATGCCCAGCTAATTTTTGTATTTTTAGTAGACACGGGGTTTCACCATGTTGGCCTGGCTGGTCTCCAACTCCTGACCTTGTGATCCACCCACCTCTGCCTCCCAAAGTGTTAGGATTACAGGCGTAAGCCACCGCACCTGGCTGATAATAGATATCTTTTGAAATGTGAAATAATTAATTCCTGTGTTGAAGTACTGAGAATCTGTGACTTCTGAAAAATCAGAGAAGCCCTGTAGAAAGTTAGAGAGCCATCCACAAGACTTCCCTCAGTTCTGACAGCAACTCCAGAGTTCAGGGCTTCCTAAGACCACATTCAGGTTTGAGAGTTCACTAGAAGGACTCAGAACTCACTGAAAACTGTTTCACTCACATTTACAGTTTATTACAGGGAAAGGATACAGACACAAATCAGCCAGGGAAGAGTTGCATGTGGCAGAATCCAAGAAGGTTCCAAACCAGGAGCTTTCAGTTACCTTTCCTCATGGAGTCATGGACAGTGTTGCTTTTCTGGCAATGAAACATGACAATACACAGTGAGCACTGCCAACCAGGGAGTTCACCTGAGCTTTGTGATCAGACTTCTTAGTGGGGCCCAATTATGTAGCTGACTGTTTGAGTGTCTGGCCTTAAGTCTTCAGCCTCTTTGGAGGTAGAGTGGTTACTACATGGCAGAAAGCCCCTATCATAAGTCATGTTGTTAGAATGTCTGGTGTGGCCTAAAGCCCCCAGGTAAGCAAAGTCACTCTTCCTAGAGACCACCTCCCAGGAGATAAGGGCAAAGGCCAGACTTCTCTTTGGGTAAGATTAATTATTTTATACACACTCTGAAATTTAACTAGCTTGAGTGACTGAATATCTCATCCTTTTCTTTCTCTCACTCCCTGGTAAGGAGGGATGTTGCTTCTGATCATTCAGGGAGTATCACAAAATGTGTGTTTATTGCCTCATCATAAATAGTTATCACATTTTGATGATAATTTGCAATGTTCTATCAGTAAGGAAATGGTGAAGTGTGGCAGCTTAGGTTCAGCTTTTAGGCACATGTTCAAATGCAAGTAAGTGTTCCGGCTCTTATGCAGAAATTGGTGGCCCAACAGTCATTAACCCCAGAGCTTCTCTTTGCCTTCCATATATTACACCGGCTTTGCCTTTAAACATCAACATTGCTTCCTTTTCCCCCCTAATGATTATCTCCCACCTTCTCTGCACTCCCCACCACTGGGTTAATTAACTAATATTGATTAGAAAATAATGCATCCGAATAATTTGTATTTTCTTTTTGGTCAAAATGGGCTTGGTTAACAACTTTACTTGATTTGCTTTTTTGTTTGTTTTTTGAGAGGGAGTCTTGCTCTGTCGCCCAGGCGGGAGTGCAGTGGCACTGTCTCGGCTCACTGCAAGCTCCGCCTCCCGGGTTCATGCCTCAGCCTTCCCAGCAGCTGGGACTACAGGCACCCGCCACCATGCCTGGCTAATTTTTTGTATTTTTAGTAGAGACAGTTCTCCATGTTAGCCATGATGATCTCAATCTCCTGACCTCCTGATCCGCCTGCCTCGGCCTCCCAGAGTGCTGGGATTACAGGCGTGAACAACTTTACTTGAAATTATTAGTGCTGACTTATCAGAATGGAAAGTTTTTGCTTTACCTGGTTTCACTCACTCATTTATTGAGAATTTATTAATTTCCTGTGATGTACCAGGTACCGATATGCACACAAATATTCATGCACTATATCTCCTCCTTACATTAGGGAGCTCTGTAAACTACACATGACCTCTTTTCATTTTCTGCTGTTCACCTTCTTGTGTTCTGTTAGTATTCTGGAGTGGCTAGAAGTGCTGGGAAGGTGAACGTATAGACACGAAGAGGTCCTTAAATGATGTGTTCGGCTCCTTTTCAATTACCATTGAGAACTGCTGTTAGAAGTTTACAATATAAAGGAAGAGACAGAGAAAATAATAACAACTTTGCCGGTGAAATACTAATGGAGATATATTACTAAATACATTACAATGTTTGGCTAACATTGTTGGAGTTAGAGAGGCAAGATAGAGGAATGGATTCTCTGTTGGATTCCCCTGTAGGTAACAGATTTTTCAGGAAAGCTAGTTTAAAAGAGAATTGAAAGTGTGTGTGTAGTGTGGAGATGTATGTGGTTAGTTTTAAAGCTGACTTTTATTTGTTTTTGGTCCTATCCAATACAAGTCATAGGTCGTATTCATGATTAAATTGATTGATGAGTTACTGATAGGGATGGCTATTCTAACCATGGACTCACATATAGATTCAAAGGAGAATAAAGTTAGATAGCTTTACAATAGTAGAAATTTTAAAAATGCAGTCATTAATTATGTAATGCCACACAAAGGCATTTTACTGTAAGCAAAAAAAATAAGCCTTTTCTTTTTCATTAAAAAGAAATCTATATAGATATAGCCTGGAGAGGATGAAAGTGTCAGTTTTCACATTTAAGGATTTGTACTTTATGAGCCTTGATATGTTAATGCCTCCTCTGGGGTTCTTTCGGATGAGCACATTGCACAGGTGGCCTACTGAATTTATAGACACAATAACTGAACTGGAGAAAAAAGAGGCCAGAGCATTTGTGGCACATTGGATACAGCTGGCTTGGTCCCTTAAGAGCCGACATGAGTTTTATGTGACAGAGCCACTTACTGAGTCAGGAGACACTCCTTTTCCTGGGATCCCGACCTGCTGCTTTTTTCTCTTCCCTCCCTTTAGTATAGAGGAAGAAAAGCTCTGAGAGCTGCTTTGTCAAACTATGAAATGAGGAAATTAATTTATCATAATTTATAATGTTCTGAAGGTCTTTGAAATGAACATCTGTTAAATGCAACTTCTCTTTGTAATATTCTAAAACTTGGGTGAGTTAAACAATTAAGGGGCTGGGAAACTTGAAAATATTAAAGTGCCTGTGTCTGAAAGAAGTTTAAATATGCCAGAGAACTGACTTTTGTAAATTAAAGTGGTTATTTTATCATCTAAATTATAAACACTGCATATACACTTGCCGTATTTGTCAGGGTGGGTATGAAGTGTTTGACTGGAATTTCCTCAGGATTATTGGGATAGTTATTGCCAAACAGTGTTGAAAATAGAAAAGGAAAATGATTTCTCTGTCTCTGTCTCTCTCTGTCTCTGTCCCTGTCTCTCTCTCTCTCTCTCACACACACACACACACATTAAACTTAAAAAATGCAGAGTTCATTATTAACAAATATGTCTACAGATTCCCCTGCCAGTTTCAACTAATACTGTAGCAAAAATGGAGGCCTTTTTCAGCACCACTATTTCAAGTAAGGGGTATAGGTCCTGGAAAGATAGGAAAAGAGAGAAGAAACCATGAGAGAAATGGTAAAGGTTAGAGAGGGTGTGATTTATAAAGCAAGAGTCAATGAGAAATGGGGCATGATAGAGAAAAGAGGAAAAAATTTTGTTTTCCTTACCTTTGTGTATTACTTATGGGCAAGACATTATTTTTTGTTTTTCCTCTATTATTTCCCCCCAGGTTCAAATTTGTAGCCAGACTCTGTGCCCTCAGGGGAAGGTGGCTTAGAGACCAAAAAGTAGAAGTTATTTGTAAGCCGTCTGTGTTTATGGATTTTGTTTTCTAGAAGCTTGAACACTGAGGAGAGAGGCTGCAGTGCAGGCATTACTTGAGGCTGAGGTGGTCCTGGAAGCCATGAGCTCCCCATGGGGAGGTTAAAAGTCCTTAGAACGGAATGTCCAAGAGGTTGGCCCTGGACACTGGTCCTGAGCCTCAGGTTTCCAGCCTTAGCCAAGACTCCCTTGTGCCACCTGTGGTACACAGCAGGATTTCAGGGCCTGATGTGAGCTTGGACAAAGGTTATCTCTGTATCAAGCCATCAGAGAGAAGTCCGGAAGAGGCTTCTTAAAGTACTGGCATTACACTATACTGTATTACCTTTGTAATACCCCCATGGAGTAAGGGAAAAAATTCCCTGCCTCCCAGTGGCATGGGGCTCCAACAAGGGTTTGTAGTTTCACATTCTTCTCTGCCTGCTACGTTTGCTTTGTGGGCTTGAAGTCTCCTTTTTCAATAACTCTTCGGCATTTCCTTGCCCATCTTCCCCAGTTCTGTTGTCTCATTTCTAGCAAAGAAAAATATTCACAGATATTGTTATGTCTGTCTGTATGAATGTATTCAGTTACTTTTAACTTCATCTATTCCCACAAAGGACTTCAGATAATATAGGAAATTTGCTTAGGAATATTATCAGTATAATAATAGTATCGTTTCCACATTGAACAATCAAACGTAGGTATAAATAATTGTGAACCAATGGATTTGAGACAAGAGCTAAATTTAAATTTATCCATTGTTTAAGACAAAAGGCCTATTAAAATCTTAAGAATCTACAAATGGCTGTGGGTTGGCTATTTGATATTTTCATGAGCCTATATAGTGCAGTAGCTAATGAACTTGGGCTCTGAGGTCAGACATACCTGAGATTCAGTTCCAGCTTTTCTTAATTATAACTGTACGGTATTGGGCAAATTTCTTTATTTTTTTTTCATCTGCTCTACAGGGTTGTTGTGAGGATTGACTGTAAATGTGGGTAAAGCATTGAAGAGTGGTTGGCACAGACTTGATGTTTAATGTTTAATAATACTGTTTAGTATGCTTGCTACTAAAGAGTCCTGCTTTCAAAAATTTAGGATATGCACATGTGAGGCAAACAATTGTTATGCTCATAGCAAGTCATGATCCTGGGTTCATTTCAGTTAGACTCCTAAGAATCTCTAGCAGAACACAGTTTAGTATTATTACTATGTGTACTCAGAAAAATAATCCTATATATACTTCTTTGATATGTTTCTATAATTCAAATTATCTATTACTTCAGATTGGTACTTCTCTCACCTGCAATGAAAAATGAGATATTCTTATAGAAGAAAAACACATCAGCATGACATATTTTGGCTTGCTTTGTCTAAAAGTAGTAGTGAATTGCACTAAATTATTAACATAGTTTTTCTAGTTTTCACTGTTGGTTTTGTGTAGTGTGTGTGTGTGTGTGTGTTTGCCTGTGTACTGTGCACGTGCACCATATACATGCACTTAAAGCAACTTGAAGTTATTTAACCTCAATAGTTTAATTGATGTTGAGGTTATCACATTGGCCTCATAAGCACTGTGCTTCATTTAAAGAACTAGCCAATACAGACTAAATGTACAAAATGACACGAATAGATAAAGTGTTTTCAAAGCATTGTGTGCAATACATGGCATATACTGATAGAAATCATTTTTCTTAAGGGGCGTTCTATAAAGGATAATGCTTACTTGCTCTGTAATTTTTTTAATTTTTTAAAATATAGCCTTGATTTGAGTAATAAAATAACTTCTACCTCTTTCAGATGTTTATTTGACATAGATATTTTACTTGGGAATGTATTATAGCTCATAAAAAGGATTAGCTAAGAATAATTCAAACTGTACAATGAAGTGAGAAATATATGCTGTTAATTACTTGTTAATTTAAATGATCATATAGTCCACAAATACATATAACCAATACATTAGTTAGATGGTCCTTCCTCTCTGAAAATGGGTGGAAACCTTGGCTGAATATCTGGCAATATTGTCTCTTAATTGACTGGTCTGCGTTGGAATCTTTGTTTACTTACATAATAATTTAGTGCAATTTGTAGAGAAATCTGTTTCTCCTTCTGCAAGCAATCAAAGTTCTGTCTTTCAGATTCTCTTTTTCCATCTTGTTATTTTCCAGATCTGGGCATATACTGGACTGTAAGAAGATTTGCTCTGGGGACACACATTGTCTGTGAAACATCTTCTGCTTCACTCTGGGAAGAATGATTGTATTTCTTTAGTCACAGCTTTGTTTTCTGTCTCAAGGAGTTCACTGCCGAGGTAGAAGGGACTCAGCATGTTCTAGGTCAGGTTTTTACTGAAAAATATTTTTATGTCTTTCTTGAAAAAGTCATAAAAGGAAAAAGAAAAGAGAATGGATAGTCACAAACTAAATGGTTCAGTTGCAAACGTTGCCTCAAATATTTCCTTAAGGCTCATAAGAGGAGATTATTCGGCAATAGAATGAATGAGTCAGAAGGTTAATATCTGGTACATTTTTTATAGGGTTTTACTAACATAGATAATACATTATTCTATTAGCGGAAATATCTAATTGCAAAGAGTAATTCATGGGTCGGCCTTGCTTACAAAAGAGAGTTTAGTTATTGAGGTAGTAATAGGCTTCTCTGACTTCTAAGAATTTATTGCAAAACAGTTAAAACTGTATGTATCGACTTGACTACAAGGGTAGTCATCTTAGTGTTGTGTATATTAATAGTAGACAACAGGCGGGGCATGGTGGCTCATGCCTGTAATCCCAGCACTTTGGGAGACCAAGGTGAGTGGATCACTTGAGTTCAGGAATTCAAGACCAGTCTGGCCAACATGGTGAAACTCCATCTCTACTAAAAATAAAAATAATAATAAAAAAAAATGGACTGGGGATGGTGGTGGGTGGCTGTAATCCCAGCTACTTGGGAGGCTGAGGCAGGAGAATTGCTTGAACCCTGGAGGCAGAGGTTGCAGTGAGCCGAGATTGTGCCATTGCACTCCAGCCTGGGTGACAAGAGCAAGACTCCATCTCAAAAAAAAAAAAAAATAGTAGACAACAATGAGAAAAAATAGGTATGCATTAATTCGAAGTTGTTTAAATAAATTATTGTAACAAGCATAATAGAACACTCTGAAGTAATTTTAATTGACTTATTTCCATGAAAAGATGTTTTTGATATAGTTTTAATTGGAAAAAATACAGAATAGTATTGTAATTTCTATGTTAAAGTTTTAAAAATGTTCCTTAAGTGCGACAAGATCATGAGTAATTTAAAATTTATTGTATTTGCTTTCTGTATTTTCTAATTATCTGGAATGAACATGTATTGTGATAAGATATATCAGAATGTTATGCACAGAGTCCAGTCTTATTAATCAAATATTTCAATTAATAGAAAATTATAAGATAAATTTCATATTGATTAACTTGCTTTTTCACTTAACCCCACACTATGAACATTTTTCCGTGACAGCAAATATTTATCAAACATTTTTCTAAAGTTGTTTTCTGTTTTATTGCTTAAAGGTACAACAGTTTAACCAAACTTGTATTGATGAACAATATGATTGTTTTAAGGCTGTAATAAAACTACTATTGCATATAACTCTGCTTGTTTGTAGGAGTATTTCATAAGAGAATTTCTAGTAATGGAATTGCTAGACTAGAGAGAATACTAACGTAAAAACACTGTAAAAATTACTGGTAAAAATATTAGAACTTTTTTCCTCCAGATATTCCTCTTAAATCTATCAGTTTATACTCATACCATCAGGGTATGATTGTTGCTATTTGCCTAGCCCCTTAATATAGTTTGGCTTTGTCTCCACCCAAATCTCACCTTGAATTGTAACAATCCTCACCTGTCGGGGCAGGACCAGGTGGAGATAATTGAATCATGGAGGCAGTTGCCCCCATGCTGTTCTCGTGATAGTGGATGAGTTCTCACGAGACCTTATGGTTTTATAAGAGGCTATCCTCACTTCGCTCAGCACTTATTCTCTCTCCTGCCGCTCCGTGAATGTGAAGGGATGCCTCCCAGCATAACTGTAAGTTTCCTGAGGCCTCTTCAGCCATGCGGGACTGTAAGTCAATTAAACCTCTTTTGTTTATAAATTACCCAGTTTCAGATATTTCTTTGTAGCAGCATGAGAATGGACTAATGCAGCCCTTAAAAACACCATTTATTATCTGTAGCTGTGCTGTGCAAAATGGAGACAGTGCCAATGTGTGACTATTTAAATTTAAACTAATTAAAATTAAATAAAATTTAAAAATTAGTTCTCAGTCTCATTAGTCATACTTTAGGTTGCACAATAACAACCTGTGGCCAGTGGCTACCATAGTAGGCAACATATACAGACTATTTCTATCATTTCAGAAATTTCTATTGCACTGTGCTACATTGTCTATGCAATAGCACAGTTTTAACCCTTGATAATTTAGCAGATGAAAAACATCTTGTCTTAATTTTCATTTCTTTAATTTTTTTCAGCTGAGCATCTTTTAAACATAATTGTTAATTATGTTTCTGTTTACTGTGAAGTACCTTTTTTTTGTCTTTTGCTCATTTATGTACTGTGTAGACTTTATAAGATCTTTATATTATGGATATTAACCCTTTATAAATATGTTGCACAGTTTTTCTTGTTTACTGTTTATCTTTCAAGTATATAGTATCTTGCAATATATAAGTTTAAATATGTGGTCAAATGTGTGAAGCTTTTTCTCTGTGGTCTGATTTTAATTTCTATCTAAATAAACAATCACCACCTAAAGAAGCATAAAATTATTCTCTTATATTCCTTTAGTACTTTTTGTTTTTTTATTTATGTAAAATAAACCTATATGATACAAGGTTCTTCTTGTTTCCACAAGTAACCAGTTTATCATAATTATTGAATAAATTCATTTATTCCCTAATGCTTCAAAATGCAAATTATTGTTTATTGCATTTGTCTCTAGGACTATTTTTAGATTTATTGATCTGCCTGTGTTTGTCCATGCCATATCAACTTTATTATTGTAGCTTTATATTATGTTTTACTAACTGATAGAACAAGTTTTCTAATGTCATTTTTCAAAATGTCAATTATTGTTATTCATTCATAAAATTTATAACTGTCAGATTCTATCTCTTCCACCATAAACTATTTTTATTTAAAGTTTATTAAATATACAAATAAATGTGTTGTCATTAGATCTGTACAATTTTGAGATTTTTTCATCTAAGAATATTAAATTATTTTTTAATTTTGAGGAAGTATGTTATATCTGATGTTCAATTTCATATTTATAGTTTGCACTCATTTTTATGCCTATCAAGATCATTTTTTATCTTGCTTTGATCATGTAGTATATAACCCAAGTTGCTGTTTTGCGTCATTTAAAATTGTTGATGAGTATTCCTTTACATGTTCAGCAAAATAATTGCTAAAATTGCTATCAGGACAGAGCCAAGCATACAAGACCATATGTGTACTAAATTTAATGCCACAGATCTGTGATTAACTTAGGAGAGTTAAGTAATCTCTAATTCTGTTAAATATGAAAGCTATATTTTAACATGAAATTACATTATAAAAAACGATTTTAAATCATTCCAAAAGGCTTTGAAGACCTTTATGGTCTGCATATTATTATTTTATATGCTAATAATTATTTACTACTTGATACAGTTTGATGTTTGTCCCCTCCAAATCTCACGTTGAATTGAAATCCCCAGTGTTGGAGGTGGGGCCTGGTCGGAGGTGTTTGGATCATGGGGGTGGATTCCTCATAGATGTCTTGGTGCTGTCCTAGTGATCGTGAGTTCTCACGATGTCTGGTTATTCAAAAGTGTGTGGCAACTTCCCTCTCACTCTCCTGCTCCTGCTCTCACTATATGATGTTCCTGCTCCCGCTTCAGCTCTGCCATGATTGTAAGGTTCCTGAGGCCCTTCTCAGAAGCAGATGCTGGAGCCATGCTGGTACAGCCTGCAGAACTTGAGCCAATTAAACCTCTTTTCTTTATAAACTACCCAGCCTCAAACATTTCTTTATAGCAATTCAAGAACAGTCTAATACACCGTTCGTATATGCTAGTATTGATTACTGAAGTTGATGATTAGCAGAATGCCTAATAACCAGGCTTTCCATAATAAATAGAACATGAAATATCACTTCCTCACCAACCAACTCCGTATTTCTCTGCTTTCTTTGCAAGAGCTCACCCTTCCTCAAAAGCTCAAATCAAATCCTTCCATGTGTTCATTTCTACTGGAACATTTTGCCCAATATTTGGTATAGTTGCTGAGACAATGAAAGTTAACTTGGACTACCTATAGGGACCTTAAGTCTTGCCACAAAGAAGGGGTAAGAAATCACTCTGCTGCCCTCTTCCTTGACTCTGGTGTTCAGTGGGTGACCCCTGATAGGAAAATAGCTTGTCTTTTTCTCAGCCAACTCCATATGGATCCCATGATTACTAGTTTGAAGTCTAAGTATCATGCAAGATGAAATCTTGCCCTCAACATCAGGCTGATTTGAGTCATACCCTCATTTTCTTTTCCATTTCTGGGAAGTTGAATCCTACATTTACCACTACCACTCTGGCTGAGGCATTCCCTCATCCCATCTTCCACTGCCACACCAGGTCCAACATTCTACTGTACTATAGACAGGTGTTACCCTGCTCTCCAGATTCACATTATTATGGCCCCACCTCATAGAAAGCAATGCACATAGCGTAACAGCTCGAGTTGGGCAGTTCACCATCTCCCGCTTAGGCACTGGGCTGGATTCTTGTTAATTCTACTTGAGTCGAGCTCTGATGTCATTTTAGTTTTCACAGAGACAAAATTATTCCTGTTACAAATACAGTTGACCCATGAGCAACATGGGTTTGAACTGCATGGGTCTACTTGTATGCAGATTTTTTTCAACCAAACACTGACCAAATGTACAGTTTGTAGGATATGGAGGTCTGACTCTACACCTGTGAGTTCCACAGGTCCTACTGTGGGACTTGGCTATGTACCGATTTTGGTATATGTGGAGGTTCTGGAACCAATCCCCTGCCTTTACTGAGGGATGACTGTACTTGTTTTTCCCTGCCAGCCTACTGTTCAGGTAGCTTTAGACATTTTATCTGAGACTATGAAGATTCTGAAGTTTTGATTTTCTTGACAAGTCTAGCTTAATTATGAAATTATTTTAGTAACTGTTTCATGCAGTTTGTAATTTATCCCACACTTAAAGTTCAGGAGTTATACTTTGTTATATCTCTCATTGTTGTAGTAGCCATATTTTCTGGGAAAAAAAATCCAGATACATTATTTGATAAATTATATACTTACAGGGTCAAAGTATGAATTATTTGAAATAGAACCTGACATTTTTATTCTGGCTATCATTATTGCCTTATTTAAAACAGTTTTCTTGCAGGTAGTATTCAAAAAGTTTCTTGTTTAATATATGTGAATAGCATATGAAATGCATTAGTTGAAGAAGCATTTTCTTGATTGTAAAAATAATTACTTTGGAATAAATTACTGTGCTGATTTTTTTTTTCCTGAAAATTCTTAGCACTTTGTATTGCGTTGGAGAGACCCTCCCCCACTCTGTGCATAGAATAGTCTTTTCAGTATAGCACCTGAAGGGGTCACTCATGCACAGGATACTTTCTCTCTATCCTGTAATACTCTCTTGGTGATGCGTACTCTTGATTTGAATAGCAAAATGTCTTTGAGTAGTGGTGGAAACATTTCGTGTTTCTGAGGGACAGAGCAGTTGAATTCTGTCTTGAAATAAAGGTTGTTTTCCTAAGAAGTGTGTTCAAACTTAGGAATTTCAGGGATATTCTTTTTGTTATTTCTGAAAAAGTTATTTTCTTGACATTTTCCTAGAAGTTTGTTTTAAGGACAAGAATGAAACCTAGAACACATATGCATTAGAATGAGTAGATTTTCAAAAGCTTTGTAGGAAGTGAGGGCAAAGTATTTTCACACCTTTATGTTTTTTTTTTTCCATCGAGACAACATTTTTTAGCAGAGGAGTGGGAAGGGTTGTAATTGCATAAGCATAGTTTTCTCCCAAATTTAAATTTGCTAGTATTTTTCTAATCCAAAATATAGCTCAAGAAAATGTCCTCATTTTATGGTTTTATGACTTTTTTATGTCTTTTGCTTATTTATACTGTGTAGACTTTATAAGATCTTTATATTATGGATATTAACCCTTTATAAATATGTTGCATAGTTTTTCTTGTTTACTGTTTATCTTTCAAGTATATAGTGTCTTGCAATATAGAAGTTTAAATATGTGGTTAAATGTGTGAAGCTTTTTCTCTGTGGTCTAATTTTAATTTCTATCTAAATAAACAATCGCCACCTAAAGAAGTATAAAAATATTCTCTTATATTCCTTTAGTATTTTTAGTTGTTTTGGTTTTATGGTTTATTACTGATTTCACTGTAGGCAAGAATAATGAAAACACCCAGTTAGGTATTGTTATGACAAAATCTTTTTATAATATTAAGACATTTTCTCATTACAAAATGGGACTGATGAATTTCACACAAAAGGGGCTACCTTGACAATCCTGACACTTGTATGATTGTTGCATATTATCCTGTTTTTAAAAAACCTGTGTGCCTAAATATCCCAGAGTAATGATTAGATGATAAAATGTCATACTGCTTTTGAAATACTTTCAGTCCTTTCGTGACAGAAAATTAGGTAGAAAGTCCAATTTTCCACATCTCTGAGTAGGCGTCTTTGTTTCTAAATTTAGGTTAGGTAGACATCTTAAAGTAGTTTTAAAGAGAAAAGTGTGGTCGTATTTTTAGGTTCCTTATTTGACACTTGCATTTTTTAAGCAAGCAATACTCATTGATTACCTAGAAAAGGTTCTTTATGCTTTGTTAATTTGATAGTATGGGCAATTTATTAGGTGTTTCCTGTTTTTAACTGCAGTCTGATTCTGAAGGAAATGAGCAGAGTCTGTGGCACAGCAGATGAGTCTGTGTCTGATGAGAGCCATGTGGGCCAAACTCTCATTTTTCATAAGTGCTGTCATTTTACAGATGTATGACCTTTTTCTTCTTTCTTCAGAGGAGGAGGGGCTGGGGAAAGAAGATAATGCACAGGGTTCATTTGAGAAACTCTTGTAGGCAGATACACAAATCATGTCATGTAAACCAGAACAGGCTAAGGAAACCTCACATCTCTTTTCCGAAGACAATAACAGATAGGACAGAGAAAGATGGAGTCAAAGATGATTAGGAAAACAGGAATGGTTAATGGATAACAGCAACGTGGCGCCAAGCTGTTCGTTCCATGTCATAAAGATATGAAGCCACACAGAGGCCAGGTAAAAGGTCTCTGAGTGAATATCCAATCAATGCAGATGTATATTTGTGTTTTGAGACTTTTTAATAGAGAATAATGTGATGCATGGAGAAGCTACTTCTAGCAAATTGAGCTATTCCTTACTTACAAGTTGCAGCACACCCGGAGCTGGCTTCCCAGGTGTGTGGTGTGACCAGTGTAGTCACACAGGGCCCCAAACCAAAGTGCCAAGCAATTGATTTAATGCTCTGCTGTTGCCCTGAATTTTGATTTTGCATTGGGTGCCACAAAATGGTAACCAGCCCTGAGAGCATGCCTAATAAATTGTGGAGCTGTATTTCTTATGTTTTCAGTACTTGGCACTTTTAATTTCTAAAACCATAGGTTCACATAGTCCTGGAAACCAGTGGTGGGTCAAATGGTCATTATGGCGGCCAGCAAGGAGAGCTGTCTTAGGCTCTTGTCTCACTGAATATCTCACCTACCTTTACTTGCTCTGGGTCCAGGGGATTTATTTGATCAAGGCTAAATTTGAGGGAAAATTGAGATCAGTTCCACATCATAACTCATGTTTAAGGTAGGGTGAAGAAAAAAATTTATTCTGACACTCTATTCTATCTTTCTATGAAGAACCAAAGTTATGATTCTCCAGACTTGATCAACATACACACACACATGAATACACACACACATGTGCTCATACTCAGAATAAGTTTAGTAATATAAATTTTACATTAAAGTAATTTATTTCATAATATAAAAACAGACTGAATCAAGTGTAAAATTTTCATACATATGAAGAGATATCACTTCATAGCATCTTCTTGAGAAAATAAATCTTCACTGTATCATATCTTCATTTGGAGTAAACATTGTACAATATTATCATCACTATTAAAAGGGGTTCATTAAGAAAACAATTATTTTTTACTTCACTCTTACTAAATTGTTTTCTAATAATGATTCGTTTCTTTTTAACATGTATTTAAACTAGGTCTGACAATGCTATATTATGAGGTCAGTTTCTCTTTATTTATTTATTTTTTTTGTAGCACGTTTTGGTTTAATTCATCTACTTTGCTTTGTCCTGTAATAAACTCTCAGGAGATGTGAGTATGACTCATGAAAGGCCAGTGAATTATCTCAGCTGGAGCTTATTTGGCCTCATGATTATGGGGAATTTTTGAATCTGAGCTCCTCAGTAGCAGTTTCCTCCTCATATACACGATAAACTGTTCTGGAGCCTTCCCTCAGCCTGCTCTCTCAGATGCAGGAGTTAATGTTTATTTTGGGAGGAGCTACAAAAGAAGAATCTCTTTCACTTTAGTTGACCTTTTCCAAAATAAGATAACATGCTAGTCAGCTATGCATATTGTATCTAATGATAAATGTTAAGAATGACTCTGATATCAATTAGATCAACTTCATGTATTTATCTTAAAGAATAATCAATCAAAATGCTTTCCCACAGGAACAGTGGACCATTAAATGACAGTTGCCAAGCAATTTCTATTTTACAAATCAATTCCATGCTTAAATTGAAGTATATATTGAAAACATCTAATCTATTATATATGTCTTTAAAAAAAAAAGACCCTCCTCCCAACCCAAACTGTTAATTATTGCACAGTCAAGGCTGCAGTTAAAGGCTGAAGAGATTTGACTAGCGAGATAACAGAGGGAGGGAAACAGGGGACACAATCTCTATGGGGCAGTTACATCACACTTGATAGCTCTCTCATACTTGGTAACTCATCCCATGGATGCTGTTGTTTGTTCCTTAGCAGAATATCCTAGTCAATAGATAGGTAAAAATAAAGAGCAATTGAGATGTGTATCTGCCTGATATTGGAATATACCTCTCCAAAAGGTCTGAAAGATTCTCCTCTATCCAGATGCCTCAAGCTCAATGCTTTCTCTTTAGTTAATTCCTCAGAAAAATGTCACCAATAGCAATATAACTATCCAATCACTTATTTACTCAAAGATAAGGGACTGTATGTAAACTCACTTAAGATAGGCATAACAATTCTTTAAGACACAAGAATTCTTCATAAGATTTAATTTAAACCAAAAGAATAGAGCTAAGATTAAATAAAGATATTTCAGAACAAAGATAAGTGTCTTATTTTTTTTATTTCCATAACAAAACTTCAAGGCTCTAAAGTTGCAGCTACTTCTAAGATTTTAAACACTGATTTATTTTAAGTATTATTTTGAAATCTCTTCTGTTACTTATCAAAATGTGTTCTTTTTAATTTTCATCTTCTCAACTTCAATTTTTAAAGTCACCTATTTCTGAAAATAATGGTTTTTCCTCTCTTTACTTTTTTTTTTTTAATTTTTTTTAAAAAAAGGAAAGTCAAGTTCTTGCCATACTGTCTGAAACCAAGGCATCTGAAACTGGATAAATTCTCTAATTCGGCCGGGCGCGGTGGCTCAAGCCTGTAATCCCAGCACTTTGGGAGGCCGAGACGGGGGATCACGAGGTCAGGAGATCGAGACCATCCTGGCTAACACGGTGAAACCCCGTCTCTATTAAAAATACAAAAAAACTAGCCGGGCGAGGTGGCGGGCGCCTGTAGTCCCAGCTACTCCGGAGGCTGAGGCAGGAGAATGGCGTGAACCCGGGAGGCGGAGCTTGCAGTGAGCTGAGATCCGGCCACTGCACTCCAGCCTGGGTGACAGAGCGAGACTCCGTCTCAAAAGAAAAAAAAAAAAATTCTCTAATTCATTTTTTTTAAACTTTACTTTTGAATTGTCCCTCGTTTCTATAATCTCTTTTAAGAGTCTCCATTGTATACTTAGCTTAGGTACACTTACATGTATCTTTAAGCAGTACTTTATCCATTTTGATGTAAGAGGCATTGGTTAAAAATCTATCTAAAAATTAAGTCTTTTCTTATTTTAATAGAGTTGCTGTATTATATAGTTTCTATACCTGACGTTAGAAATAAGATATTTTCATCTATTTGTTGAGATTGTCATAAAGGACTGTAATAATAGACTGAGTTATAACAATGGTGATGTTTTGAATTGAGTCTCAAGTTATGCCAAAAAGATGTTTAACCATCTTTTGGATACATATAACTATTATACTTCTATAGTCTTAAGGACTTGAAGGAAGCCTTTTTCTTTGCCATAAAGATTGAAGATGATCTAAGAAAAGTATGTTATAGCCACACAATAACAGTATGAAGAATTAGGTGTTGGAAGAGTTTGGGGCTCATGCTTAACTCTCTGCTTGTACAATTTTACTGATTTAGTTATGCTGAGTTTCTAAATAATGTTTTCCTCTGCACTAGTTCAAAATAAATACAAATAACTTTTAAAATCAGCCAGAGAATTTAATGAAAGGGTTTTATGAGAATCTGAAACCCTTGTGAGTATTACAAAATAAGTGATCCTAAGATTTTAACCTTTTCAATTAGATCTGATGTGCATGTATATAGATTTAAATGAAACCTGAAAACCCTGGGCTCTCCTGATACTCTAGAATCTTCTTGAACCATTTTAATGTGACCCACTTAATCTTTCATTTATAACGAATCTTCAGAAAGGCTTGTAGATCCCAATTTAAAGCTTAAATTGCTACCCACACAGATTCTGAGTATTAAGAAGCTCAATGTTACTGAGACAGAACATATTTCAGCTCTTCCTTCTTAACAAATACAATCGCATATCTAATGGGATGTTGAGAATTGACTTCCCATTTTGTGTAATATCTACTAGGCAGCAATTCTGAATTGGAACAATGTAGCAAACTTTCTGCCCTGAGCAGCCATATTTATAGAGTATAATTTTTAGGCTCTTTGTGCAGAATATTGAAAACAAAATATGAAATAGCATGTCTGTTTTGCTGAACTATAGGGTTATTAGTTTTAAAATTCAAGCAACACACAAATCAGAAATAACGTCCTAGGACTGGGTCAATCAAAAAATTCCATGAGCAGATAATTCATTTAATAACCATTCATAGGGAGCCCCCTGTATTCTTTCTCTTTTTGGCACAGTTGTTTTCCTTCTTGCCTTCTAAGCCTAAGGCATCTTATTTGCATTTGATTTGCATTTTGCTCTTAATGGGGAAAAAAGAGAAAGCAAGCAAATGAGAGAAGGAAAGAAAAAATAGTTCCAGATATCTAGCAGTAACCAATTCCTTGGTGTTAGCCTGTGCTGTTGAATATTTTATAATTTATAAACTGAAAACACATTATGCTCTGCTTTTCAAACGGCTTTGTCACATGCCTTTTCTAAACCTTTTAAGACATTAGGCTTGTGACTGGGATAAAAAATATGCATTCTTTATTTCTACATATCTCTTGTGGTGCTACACTGTGGGAATGGAAGAACAGAGGAGGTTAGAAGGAGGTCTGAAGTGCCTGCTAATCATTTACAGAGGCAAAACTGATTTTAAACTTTTTACTTTTATTGAAAAAATGTACGTTGATACTTTTAAAATATCAAGAGAGTATACGCTAGCTAAAGAATTTCTGGTTTCTTAACCATCATCTGGACACAATATTTTGAGAGATGCTACTGAGAGATTTGTTGAACCCCATTGAATTAAGGTCAACTCATCAATTCTTAACAGGAAAA
The DNA here is from genome assembly GCF_000951035.1 of Colobus angolensis palliatus. Classification (NCBI taxonomy): domain Eukaryota; kingdom Metazoa; phylum Chordata; class Mammalia; order Primates; family Cercopithecidae; genus Colobus; species Colobus angolensis. The sequence goes on along the minus strand of NW_012116032.1, from coordinate 302,703 downwards.
TAAGTTGAAGTTGATTCCTAATAGCTTCTGGAATGCAAAAGAAATGCTGACCTTTAGTCTAATGTCAATGGAAGCAAAGTCAAGAGCCAGAGAGTTCTGGTTAAAAAATTTATACATTGCTGATAAGAGGTAGAGATTGTCCCTGTGTTTCATATACTGGAATCCAGAGGCAGTGTTTCTAGTTCTGCTCTTGTAAGATCAGAACCAGTCATTCAACCTCCCTTTAATTTCTTTGTATGAACTAAAATTTATGTTGGCAAATTGTTTTTCTGGAGAGAAAATAAAAACTATGTTAATGTAGCATATTAACTCATTGCTGAATGTACCATACAAATGATTTGAATTTTCTAAGAGAAAAGTCTCTAGTTAGCTGAAGACCAGATTTGAAAGCAGGGGGAACATGGAGGAGAAGGGCATAGCCTGGCTGTTCATTGAAAAGCGTTGCCATGGGCCAAGCAGTTTCCAGACAACTGCCCAAGAGCCAGGCAGTGCAGGGATCCTGTAAAACTTCAGCCCTTGAATTCTGTACTGATAAGAGAGGCTGTCTGGATTAACAACCCTGTCAAGGGTAACCCTCTGAAGTGCTTATTTGTTTAGGAAAAGAACCTCATTCATCATCAGGGAGTGATAGAAAAAGGGGCTGTTTGACACCATATCTGAAGGCTACCTGGATGTATGGGCTCTTTGGGTACCTTTCATGAAAAGGAAGAGGAGAAAGGATGCTGTTGCTATTCAGTTTCAATGTAGTAGTAAAAGGAAATGTATTATACATGTTCACAATGCTGTTTTTTATGATGCAGTTTTATCTCTTTTCATTGTAAAACGCTTTGGGAAAAATTTTATCACAAATCAGAGATGACATAGTTATGTTGTTAACTAATAAAAAAATACACAAAAAGAAAGACAAGTAAAATCTGACATTAGAATTGCAGTTTGCCTTTTGTTGATGAACATGTGAATATTATATTTATTTGCCTCAATAAACCGATTACAGGCCCCAATTAAAAAAATGCTATAGGCTAACTAGTGATTTTAAAAAAGTATTGGGATCATTATAGATTTTTTTTGATCACCTAGAACTATGTTATAAAAATGGAGAAAGTTCAAAAGCAAATATTATTATCTGAGGACATGAATGACAATAATTGATGTTAAAATTTTGAGTGCCCTGAATATAGATAAAAATAAAATTGCTTGCTAGATAGGTGACATTTTAGGTACGATACTTCATCAGTTATGATTGACGACTAAAACTAAATTCTGTGACGTTGACTGTTTGCGTAACGATTAAGAAGATTTCAGCTTTATTTAAAGCAGAAATGTCACATATGTATTGCAGTTACTAATGTGTATTTATATAGTATATAAATCACAACTACTATACAGTGATAGGGTCATATGTCATGAGCAAGAATACACATATATAAACTATATAAACTACAAAATTCAAAGCGTATCTATACTCTCTATTATATATAATTTATTGGGAATTATTTGCTTAATTACCTCTTTCTTGAAAAATATCACTCCAAGTAGATATTGTAGTTTTACTGTAGGAAAGAGTAGTTTGGAGAGGTTAAATAACATGTACAAGGCTACACAGCTAGTACGTGGTAGAAACAGGATCTTAAGGAGATTCATTTGGGCCCAAAGCTCTTAACAACCCTTTATTTGTAGCCACATTGCCTCCCTTTAATGAATCCACATGTATCTATCTGCAAATGTCACTCTTATTTCTAATAAAACTGTGTGCAATGCCATCTCAAAGGTTCTTTCAGGTACCCTAAGGGTATAAAAGGAAAAAGAAAACAAAACAAATACAATGGTTGACACTTGCCATCTAAGAATTAAACTCAGTGTGAATGATTAAATGTTGGAAAAGAGCAGGCTGACATCAGAAAAATTGCTTATGCTGTAGGCACAGTTTGTTTCTGATATTATGTCACTACTCATTATGTGTATTCTACTCCCTTCTAGCACCTCCTGGAGTCCTCTCCATTACTGCTTTACTCAGATATAACTTCCGAGGAACTTCCTTCACTTTGTCTGATTTCTCAAGGTTTTGGTGTCTCCTGGGTAACTGTGGGTTAAAATAGAATATCCTAATAATTGGGCTAATGTTATAGCAAGCTAACTTGTTCCTATTCCAAGAAATGTAATAATGATAATAATAATAATAATAATAATACAGAGAAGAGTAAACAATAACAATCAACCATTTTCCTATATACATGAATTGACACTGGGGACTGAAACTACCTACCACCCCCTTCTACCCCTTTCCCCTACAATTTGCTGTCTACATGTATATGACTGCTATTTCATGAGTCTCTTGCCCAGGCAAATGGTTTGGTTGTTCATTACAAGAACTTCCTTAAAGACCCACCAAATCCTCAAAGGAAAGCATCAAAAGATAGGGCTAAACAATTGTATCCTAATCTTTACTCAGAACTAATCAAGCTTCCTAACTGAAAGCCCACCATAAATCAAATATCCAATTCTCAACACATGTTGTTCTTGCTTCTTTCCCTCTTCAAGACATTGCCAAAGCTCTGTTGAAGTTGGGCTCTCCCTTACCACAGTAAGCAATAAACTCAACTTTCTCTTATCAACAGATTGTGTTAGTAATATTTGGGGAACCTGCATTTGACACTAAGAACCACTAATATTTACATAGCACAGTAAATAAATGTGCTAAGTAGTGTGTATACATTTGCATACCATACACACACACACACACACACACACAAACACACCATTTATCTCCATATTACACATGAGGGAACTGAGGCCTAAAGTGGTATTAAGTTGCTTGCTCAGGTGACACAGCTTCTTAAGTGGCCTTCTAAACTGTTTCTTGTAATATATATATGACCACCAAAGAAATATGTCTTCAGGAGGCCTCTACAGGAATGACTGTTAAAGTGAAACTTACGGAACTGTGATTGCAGACTTAGGGAGATAATTGTTACTGGGTATGTGTTTCTAGTTAGACTAGCTGCTATCATTGTCTACAGATGGTACCAGCATTGCACATAAGGCAGTCAGGTTGAGGGAATTAGTATGACATGTTAGTCATACTAACTGTCATACTAACTGTAGAGGCAGGAAAATGGTTTTACTCCGTGTCTGAATGAAGTATGATTGGCAGAGATCACAGTCTCCTGTGGGTGGTTTCCCACACCAGCTCTATCCACAATTTTGCACTGGACTTGTATTGCACCAGGCAACCCAGCCCCTGCTGTGCATGCCTCCAATCAAGGCAGGATATACTCATGGGGAAAGGACTAAAGTCACAGAATAAAAGAAGTTACAGATTAAGAGCTCAGCAACCTCACACTCTTGAGTTATGGAACATATTCAGTGCTGTAACACTAAGCCATCATTATGATTCCTTAATGGGAAGGATGGCGGGGCAAATTCTTTTCTTGATATTTAGTCAATTCTCTATGAATGGACTTCTAGGTAAATGGGACTGGTTATATTCCCTCCACCGCTGCCTCTCTCGTAGCCAGTGTCCTGTACACCTGGCAATCAGAATTCATAGGTTCCTGAATTTGGAGAGGCAGAATATGGACATTAGAGGACACCTGTATGTTTTCTGGTCCTCTTTTTCTGTCAAAATATTCTCTACCCCCATCCCTGCATCCACCCCACTTCTCTCTCTCTCACAAATTCTCTCCAACTTTCCATCTTCTTGCTTTTCATGATGCTTTTACAATTCTGCATTAGGTTCTTTTAGGTGGTGACTAGGTTGACATATGCTTTGTGACTTCATCATCTGGGGAGTGAGTCTCTGTTAACTGATATTTGATAAAATGTTGCCTCAGGATTACACTCCTGGGACCATTTAGCTTCCTTGAAACGAGGAGCAAGGAGTCCTGATACTCTTTAGGAATTAGTGTAAAGGAAAACACAGGATAAAATATGGCATTTAAATTCTCCTTCAATCATTTATCCTACATGGTGCTCAAATAAATACTCGAAAGGATTTTAATTGTTTTTATAAATTCATATACATATATGTATATATGCATGTAGGTATACACATATTTCCAAATTTTAATACAAACTGCCTTAATGCTTTTTCTAAAATAATTCCCATGCTCAAAATCTTCCTTTGTCCTCCTTCATCTACAGAATAAAATCTGATATGTGTTCTGGACCTCATGGACAATATTTCCACTTGTCATGCTTACCTGCCATAGAGTTTTAGAGCAAAGCATCTCAAACTTGAATGTGCATATGAACCAAAGCGGGTTCTAGTTCCAGTGCAGATTCTGATTCCGTAGGTGTAGGGTGAGGCCCAAGATACTGCATGTCTCACAAATGATCCGGGCGATGCTGATCCCTGAACCACCCTATAGGGTAGGGAGCCTCTAGATTCCACAGCCTTGCTCCTGTAGCAAACAGCTGTTTGTTCTACTTATTATCACTTTTCGAAATCCTTTGCCTTTCCTACCCATTTGCTTTGCTTCTGCTGTTTCACTTCTGTCTCTCTTTTCTGAGATTGGTGTTATCTACAGAAATGTCCAGTGAATCAGATAACTTTCCACAGGCACAGCACACTCTTTCAAAAATCGCATCTCTGTGTCCTTGAAGGAAAATCCTTTGCACTTCCATTTCCTAAACAAATACGTTTCTTTGAACCACACCCTTATACTCTTAAACATGCTCTGGAAATGGGGACTCAGCCTCACTGAAGGTGGTCCTGCGACACCAAGTCATTGAAGGGACAGGCTCACATTGACAATACAGTCTTTAGCGTAGAGAAATGACACTTCCCATAAAAACCCGAAGAATTTTATCATAAGCTTTCCTTCTCTTTTTTGACTGCAAGGAAAAAACTGTAGTTTCAGGAGGGTCAAAGCAAGTACATTGTGGTATTTAAGAAACAATGCGCAAAGCACAGCACCCTAGCAGCCCTGATACCTGAACGTGCGCCCTTCTTCAACATGATTTTGGACTGATTATCTCATAATATTCAATGACAAGCTCCCCTAGAAAGTGCTAATTAATACACAGGAGAGTCTCATCTAATATTTATGTTGCTGGTGCAGCGGCTCCGCAGTGTTGTTGGCGGTGCGGGGAGCGGGCTTTAGCGCAGAATTGCCGGAGCAGCGTTAATCCCTCCCTGATGAGCCCAGTCCCATCTGCACCCATTCGGAACGCACGGCTCTCAGGGGCCCTAGTAAAGCCCTTCAGCCTCCCAATCCTGACTTCCGGCAGGGCTGCCACTTGCTTTCCCAAGTGAAACCCTCTGCTCACCTGGTTAAACTGGCTAATCCTAAATTGGCTTTTAGATTGTCACTTAATAACTCCGAGGCCCTCCAGCAGGCTCTTGTGCAAATCCCGAGATGAATGAGGCCTAGGCAGAGGGAAAATGAACCCACAAAAATATTTTTTATAAAATGGACAGTAAATTCTGGAAGTTACATTTTATTTCTTTTGTCAGAGAATTAAGGTCCGACATCATTTTTAAATGATGACATATGACCCTAAGACTTTCTACGACCCTCTGTGACTTTATTTAAAAATCGAGTAATAAAGAATAGCTGCATTTTCTATTAAAAATTTTTTCTTTTTAAAATTTACTGGTGACGTTTTGCATAGCACTTAAAATTTTGACGTCTGCTAGATGCTGGATATTTTTGGTCTTAATTTATTCTGCAAAGCATGCTTTCAAAATGCGTGTGCTTTGTTATGGAAAGAACTGTGTCCTTTGAAGAGTTTTTTCCTCATTCTTGTAATGAGATAGAAATTATAGAAATGATTATTAGGACCCTTATAAGTTCTCAAATGTAATGCAAATCCCATATATACCCAGCAATGTTCTGATTCAAAAGTTCTAGAAAGAAGCCAGAAATCTGTATTTTTACCAAGCCCTTCCAGCTATTTTGATGCACATGTAAAATATGTTCTATATTTTTTAAGGAAAGTTTTCTTTCTTGTTTATACATTTCTTATCCAAAATACAAAAGAGTAACAGTTGAACAAATGAAGTACAATGTTTGAAAAACATTATAGTGGTGCCTTAGTGACAGAAGGAGACACCAAGATGCCTGGTTACTGGGCTCCACGTTCCGCAGTGGGCTCCACAGACACAGAGCTGGGGCCTGGTGGGAGCAAAACAGTGCAGAGCGGTTCAAGACAAGAGGGCAATTGGGAGCTCTGATGAGTGATTTTGAAAGGAAGGAATGATTCGAATGGAGGCCACATGGTTTAACTTACAATGAACTTGCAGGTTTTGAAAATTGCATGCTGGATTTCCTCATAAACATACATCAATCTCAGAACAGGCAGCTCTGCTCTTTGGTATGCAATCTTTTGGGAGATTTTTCTCATTCAGTACAAAATCATAGAAAATATACATTGGAGTTGAGAATTTTAAAATGCAGAGTTAAAAAAAGCCTTCAATAATTTAATAAAAAGCACGTGGGCAAATGTGAATTCCAGTCACTTTCTATTTAAATTACGAAACCTTTGAATTTACTTTTGGGAGGATAAGCACAGTGTGCTTTGGCATTCTCTCTCTCTCTCTCCTATATTTTTTTTAACCTGCACATCATTTCAGAATGAAGTGGTAGCAATTTTTGTCAGGAACCCAAGCAAGCAGTAGCACTTAATAGGAAAAGAGGGATGACGCATGGTAGAGAGCAAAATTGGGGTGCCACTTGCCACTAATCGTAAGCACTTGTTTTTCCCAGTACACAATTATATAGGAATAAAGAAAGAAATGTGAATGCACAGAGATATAAAAGTCTTATTTTCACTGTTTTTTTTTTTTTTGAATTAATAGAATACACAAAATCTCTGGTTTGTCTTGTAGGAAGTTTAGCAAGTTTCTAGGATTAAATGGCTTTCCTTTTCTGTGAAGGGTCTGATGTAAACCCTTGTACCAAGGCTTAAAGTCTTAAGCCTGTTAGAAGTTTCCATCAGTCAGTCTGTATGTCAGTGGATAAAGTCGGTTGCTGATCTAACCTATTCATTGCTTTCTGGAAAAATGCATAAAACTACACAAATATTTTTTAGTGATATAGGAAAGCTGGGGAAATGAAGGTCCATCCAATGTAAAATACGTTTTGTAACTGGCAACATTTTGGAGGAACGTACTACCACAGTGCTTTTCTATGTAATTTTAAGTGCTATATTTGATGAGGTGGTGAAAAAAAGAGATTAGTTGTCTTTGGTAATCTATCCTTAGTTACTTTGATAAATGTGAAAGTCTCTGTTATTTCCATGCTTAGAAAAGTTGTGTTCTGCGTATATTCTGCCTGAAATAGTTTTGCACAATCCATACCAGAAACATTGAGAAGAAATAAAATTTGTTTCATTTTCTTGCCTTGTCCTCTTTTATCTTCATTTGATGTACATTTTTAATACTTAAAATATCTGCATTTCATGATACCATATATTATGTATGCTGTCTGCTAGTCAACAATTATTTGGCACTTACTGTGTGCTAAACTGTGTACTGTACTCAGTGAAATGTGAGCAAGGGGGCAGAAAAGGGGTAGAAATGCAGATAAAATTACTACATCTGGCCACAGTCTCAGCCTACAAGGGGTTTGTGTAACATATTTGAAAACATTTGATGGTAGATCTTAATAAGCTTGGGTTGATGGCATACCAGTATACATATGCTTTGCATGCCAGTGAATTCTTATCAGGCTTCTCTTATAGTTCATGTCACAAAGTTCCCCCAAAGAATTTGCTAATGATTTAACAATGTTGTTGAAATCACCAGGTTACTTTTCAGTCTAGTTAGTCTGGCAAACTTTCTATGAAGCATTTTAAATCCACATTATCTGTTCCATTCCAACAATGTGGGTTCCTAAAAAACTATTTAGCTTGTCTTTTGTTATCCTGTTTTTTGATATCCTGTTTTAACTTTGCTTCCAAAGTTAGAGTATATTTACCAGATATTCTAAGGAGGCAATTATGACTATGGAAAATTAGCTGATTAGCAGGTATCTAAGGTGAATTTTAATATTTTTTCTTCAGTTAGTACTGTGTCTGGATGGTTGAACAGATAAATGTTAACAGTATTCATTTTTCCAAATGTTATAACTAAGTTTTTGACTTGAAAGCTATTGAAAAAATGTTATATCTTTTTGTGGGCTGTAGAAGAGTATTTTTTGTACATGAGCAAAAGGCAGTCATATAAAAATGACAAAACTCAGCTTTTCATGGAAAATGTATTGATTGTAAAAAAAATTTCATCACTTTCAACCAATACAAAACAGAAATATGGTGATTTTTTTGTTGTTGAAAATCTGAAAATTTCTTAGCCAAATCCTATGAATAAGTCAGCAACTATGAGTTCCAGGCTGGAACTTTGGGAAGGGCATCAACTCTGGTTGGTCACTTGGATATTATAAAAGTGGCCAACATGTCCTAGAGAGGCTCATTCATATGTAGCATCTGGCTCAACATTTGCTTCATTATATTAGCATTCTTTCTGTTACAACCTGGTATTAATTTCCTGCTGCTACTTTCTATTTCAGCTTAGATGATTTTTGGGGTTGGGATATTTTATCTGCTGTCTTCCTTCCCTCCTCACAACCCCCCAACCCAGATGTCTAAGACTTTTTTTTTTTATTGAATATAGAAAAGCTCATTTACTTTTTCTTTAAAAGGAGCTTTGGGGAAAAAAAGTACCAAAAATAAAAAGAAAATATAACCTTATACAAACTTATAAAAAGTCTTTCATTTTAGATAACTACAAAAATCATCTTTACAAAGAAACACTAAATATCAGCCCACATTCTAAGCAATAGAATAATTCACTGTCCTATTATAATAGGTTAGAGATAGTTCTTCATTTAGGTTTTAATGCCTGGACAACAGACCTTTCCATAGATTCCAATCACTGAATGACTTGATAGGTTAGGGGGTCAGGGGTGCATCTCATCTCATCGTGTTTGTAGTCTGAGAAAACAAGCCATAAAAGTTAGCTTGGTTAATTTTTTGTAACTGATAACTATTAGCAGAAGGCAGAGTTTATCATGGGGAGGAGAGGAAAATCGTGATAGATAGAAAACAAATATTAAACTCACATAGCACAGAAACAAGCAAAACTAAACATTGGTCATAACATCATGAAACAGCCCTGAGGAAGGATGAATTTACTTTGCTTTGTAAAAGGTCAAATCATCCTATTTATGATAGTATATCCTTTGCTAATTTTCTTTAAAATCTCACGCTAAAATCCTCCCTATATTTTTCCTTTTAATTAGTAATATTTAAGTGAAACATATTGTTGGGATAGAAAAGTTACCGAAGTTTTAAATTATATTTGGCTTATGCTAAACATCAAAACCTATGTGGAGGGCATGCTGTCTTTACTAATACCAAAACCCGAATGTCTGATAACTGAGATTTGTTCTTAAGATTTTATTCTCATAGTAACCACAAATATTTTACAGACCAAACAAGAACTTCATCTGTTTATTGTTTACCATAAAATTGGCTTTTGTCTAAAGTGCCTGAGTAATTGCAAATAATATTACAAGGAAAAAGACCTTAACCTACATGAACAATTGCCAAAAGTTTTGTTCTTGTGTGCTTTGGCTATCTGAACAAAGAAAGATGCCTTGATTTTGAAATTTCATTAATCTTTTTCCTCAATAAAAATTTGCTATTATAGTGCTAAATAGAAGGAACAAGTGTTATACTTAAATTTCTATCTCAATGCCATTGATACAATTTTAATAACTATAGCCTTCCAGTGATGAAATATTTTTTCCTCCAGAATGTCAAGATTTAGTAGAGAACTAGAATCTGACTTCACAGCTTATTATATATATAACTTTGGTGAATAAAGTGACCATTTTCCGCCTTAATTTCCTCATTTTTGAGCAAGGGACCAATACTAATATGAAATAAATAATACAAAATCTGTATTTATTGATTACTTTTTAAATTGATTATGTATTAGGTTCTTTATTGAATTTTCACAACAATACTGCCTTATGAAGTCAATATATTACTATTTGTTTTACAGATGAGGAAACTAGGGCAGAGAAAGTAAAGTAACTTGTCTCAGGTCACAAAATAAATGGCAAAGCCAGGATTTGAACCTAGAAATATTACTTTGGTACTTCTTAACGATTTCAGTACTTCTTAATTATTTAGCCACTCTACATTAGAGTTGTTTTAAGTATGAATTAAAGATTAAGATAGACACTCCCATAAATAATAGATGTTTCATATTTATATATTGGGTTCAGTAAAATCTATCAGCTTCCATAATTTCCTTTGGCCCTGTGGACTTACGTTAAAAATAATTACACATTATATAATATTAATCCTGGTGAATTTTAAAGATGTGTAAACACAATTTAGTCCTTTTCAATTAAAATGAAATCAAGTTCATTTTCTTCTGGCATAATTTATTTTAGGCTTTCAGATTCTGGACCTAAATCAATATATGTAGAAATAGTAAACAGAAAAAAGAAAGGGATATTGTACAAGAATCTGTAAATTTAGCAAATTTAAATCCAGTGAATTTTCCATAAGGGATATTAACATTAAGTTAATGTCAGTCTTCCTTGGGTTAATATAAAACCAAATTGATGTTAACAGTAGGCAGGCATGGTGGTCAATTAAGTGCCAGATAATAAGAGGTTGATTTAATTGCTTTTTATTGGGTACCATATGGATGTATGATTTTTGAATTCTCTGACATGGATACTTCTTAATATTTTGCATTTTTATAGTTACCTTTGTAGGAATACTAATATAGTTCACCTCAAATTGTTAAACGTCCTCTAACACAAAATTGTTTTTGGAAGAAATTGCTTCATATATATGGATCTTGGTGTTAAATTCCTAAGATGAGCTCATTATAAATACAACATTTATAATTAATGTGCTCAATCAGTTTTAGATTTTTCCACATAGTGATTTTTAAAGAAAGCTAACTAGTGTTACATTCTTCCAATAAATAACTCAAAGTATAATTTCCTAATATAAACCATCACCCCAAATACATTCTATTTCATGCTATCTGCGTTTTGCTGCCAAACATGGATGTATATTTTTTTCTGACATATATGGATAATAAATTATAGTAGGGATAAGGAATTGTACTCTACACTATATGTTTAGGGGTACACTTTATTCAAATTATGAAGTAGGTAAATTATTTATTTGCTCATTTGTTTAAAATAGTCCTAAAGAGACACTGTGTTTTACCTTCACCTACCTTTTCTCATGGCTGACCTACTCACACTTGTTTCCAATGCTCTTGGGACTCATAGAACTTCATTAATACTTTTGAAAGATTTTGCATGTGTGTGTGATGAAATATGTATAATAACATAAAATTTACAATTTTAGGTTTACAATTTAGTGGCATTAAGTATACAGTAGTTTCCCCTTATCCTTAAGGGCTATATTCCAAGAACCTCAGTGTATGCCAGAAACTTCAGATAGCACCAAACCCTAGATACTGTATGGTATGCACAAATTTATTTTTCCTTCCTCACAATTTCATGGATAGAAGATTCATTCTTACCATAGATCTTAGCAACGTTAGCATAGGATTTATATTTTTCTTATTAAGTCAAGAGCTTTCACCTTTTCACTGAAAGGGAGTGCTTCATAGCTTTTCTTTGGCACATCTGAGTTTCCAACATCACTACTATCAAGCTTTGGGGACGTTATTAAGTAAAATAAGGGTTACTTGAACATAAGGACTGTGATACTGTGACAGTGGATCTCATACCTAGATAACTGCTAAGTGACTCATGGACAGGTAGCGTCTATAACCTGGGTATGCTGGAAATAAGAATGATTCATATCCCAGGCAGGACAGACTGGGAAGGCACAACCTTCATTAGGTCAATTCAGAACGGTGTGCAATTTAAAACTTAGGAATTGTTTGTTTCTGGAATTTCTCATTTAGTATTTTTGGACTGATGTTGACAGGTAATTGAAACCATGGGTGATTAAAACTGCAGAAAGCAAAACTGAAGATAGATGGGAACTAGAGTATTTACACTGTTGTGTAACCATCACCTCTATTTCTAAAACTTACTGGTTAGCCCAAAGAGAAACTCTGTACCCATTAAACAACAACCCTCACTTTCTTTCCCACAGACCTCAGTAACCTTTATTCTACTTTCTGTGTCTATGGGTTTGTTTATTCTCGGTACCTCATTAAGTAGAATCACAATATTTGCCCTTTTGTGTGTGCTTATTTCACTTGCATAATGTTTCCAAGGTTCATCCATATCATAGCATGTATCAGAATTTCATTCTTTTTCAAGGCTGATAATATTTTATTGTATGTTTATACCACATTTTGTTTATGTGCTCATCTGTTGATGGACATTTGGTTTGTTTTCACCTTAGGCTATTGTGAATAATTCTGCTATGAACATTGGTATAAAAGTTTCTGTTTGAGTCCTTGCTTTCAGTTCTTTTGGGTATATTCCTAGGAATGGAATTGCTAGATCTTTTTTCTTTTTTTGGTAATTCTATACTTGACTTTTTGAAGAATCACTAAAATGTTTTCCACAGCAGCTTCACTATTTTACATTCAGCAATTCACCAGTAATGCATGAGGGTTCCAAATTCTCCACTTCCTCACCAATACTTTTGATTTTTGGTGTGAAGTGGTCTCTCATTGTGGTTTTTTTTTGTTTGTTTTTTGTTTTTTTTTTTAAGACAAAGTCTCATGCTGTTGCCCAGGCTGGAGTGCAGTGGCGTGATCTTGGCTCACTGCAACTTCCATTTCCAGGTTCAAGAAATTCTCCTGCGTAGTTGGGATTACAGACGCCCATCACCATGCCTGGCTATTTTTTTGTGTGTGTGTTTTTAGTAGAGACCCGATTTCACCATTTTGGTCAGGCTGGTCTCAAACTCCTGACCTCAAGTGATCCACCTGCCTCAGCCCCTCAAAGTGCTGGGATTACTGACGTGAGCCACTGTGTCCAGCCTCATTGTGGTTTTGATTTGCAATTCCCAATGACTGGTGATGTTGCCTATGAAGACTTTAAGTGCTTTCAACAAACTATAATAAACTTTCCACGTTCCATACTGATATTCACCTGTTACAGCTTCACAAATCATTGAAAATCAAAACTTATTTCTTAAAACTTTCATCAAAGAAGAAAGGACGTGACTATATGGGAGGCAATACAATGTGGTATAAAAATCTGATTTATAAATAAGCAGAAACTATACTCAAAATCTCTTCCTGCACTAGTAAGCAGTAAGATTTTGGGCAGATTGTCCTAAATTGGGAAGTGTTTACTGCTTATGGGATATTATGAGGCTACATTGAGCTATGCACCTATATTTGTTCACTACTGCATCTCTAGCACACATAATAGTGCCTGAGGTATAGTAGGTACTTAATAAGTATTTGCTAAATGAATGAATAATGCTTATAATATTACTCAAATAATTATAGCTGTTCTTATTACTAGATAAGCAGAGACATGAGTCCTTCTATTTAAACAAATTTAAATATCAGATCTCAATTTGTACATTTTTAAATAATTTTTAAAATATGAATATAAGCATAACATACTTATGTTTATGTATATTTACACATACTATCAAAATATATTTTCGATAAGTATATAGCTCATAAAAATGTGAAATTTACAATACAATATTAAATTTCAAAACTTTTCACATAGACAAATTCTGAATAGTCAGAAAACAAACAAACAAAAACTGTATAGTTCAATTGGCCAGGTACGGTGGCTCCCAAAGTGCTGGAACTCCAGCACTTTGGGAAGCCAAGGCAAGCAGATCACTTGAAGTCAGGAGTTCGTGACCAGCCTGGCCAACATGGTGAAACCCCATTTTCACTAAAAATACAAAAATTAGCTGGGCATGGTGGCAGTCACCTGTAATCCCAGCTACTCACGAGGCTGAGGCAGAAGAATCACTTGCACCCGCGAGGCGGAGGTTGCAGTGAGCCAAGATAGTGCCACTGCACTCCAGCCTGAACAACAGAGTGAGACTCTGTCTCAAAACAAAACAAAGCACACCCCAACACTGTACAGCTTACTTCCATTCATACTGCTTTGATTGTAAAATGACTTAGAATGTTTCCTAAGTGAGAATTCAATTGTTGTCCAATAATCTAGGCAATGTATTCTCAAATAAGAGTCACTATAAATGTTTTGGACATTTCTAACTGAATAGATTGGGGTGTTACCATCTCAATATGTGCTATTTATTGAGTTGTTTAAATTTCTGCACATGCAATATGTGGAGACAAGCTAGATCCCTGTCTTTCCCCTTGATTTTTCAGGTAATTTTTTTAGCAGTCCCTTTGTGTTGTACTTCTGCTTGATTTTTGCAATTCCTACTCTTTTAAAGCCACTCAGAGAGTAAGCAGGATGTCTTTGCACTGTATCATGAAAAAAGGGGTAAACTGACCAGTATACTTCAGATAATTCAACTTCCTTGTGCTATTTTTTGTTTGTTTAAACAAGATAAAACAGAAACACAGCTACACACTCATTTCTTTTTTAGACAGGTCAAACAATTAGCTGCCATGCAGTTATTTTACACAGCCTTAGGAAAATCATCTTTAAAAGTCCCTGCTTAAAGAACAACAAAAAATCTCTTGATAGATTCCCTGATGTAGAATTATTAGAAGAATAATCTTTCATCTCAGATGGATTCCAAATGGCACCTTTTAATGAAATGCTGATTTCTTCAAAGCGATGATCTCTTCTTGGGAAATTTTCACACTCACTGCCTGACAAGGGTTTTCATTTTTGTTCTAATTGTATTTGCAAAATTACCACTCTCAGCATGTTCTCCTCTCTGCCTCTCTAGATGGCAGCATTTGCCTTGTGGACTCTCCTCCATTCTTTGCTTTTCTGGACCACCTTCTTCATGGAGGCACTGCCTGTAGGGAATAAAATGCTAACTGATGCCTACCAGACTAACTAAATCAATGACTACATGGCTTGTTGGTTAGAGTTGAGGCTATTATTGTGTGGATCCTATTTATCTCTCTTCAGCAAAAAATTTGTACTTCACCAAAATCAGTTAATGGAACTTAAAGATAAGGGAAGCAGTCCAAATGAGCAAATCCCAACTCTGAGAGCTTTACCCTCCCAGACCCCCATCACCAATATGTTCACATGGGGCACTGGCATTCTTCTATCTTAGAAAAATCTTACTGAGATTTTTGCCAACCTGGCTGAAATCCCAAAGCTCAAGAAACATTAAAAAAAATCTTTGTTTTCTAGCCAAAGTCATTTGTGAAAACCCATATCCACTTGATACCTGGAAATAGAAATAAAAACTCCCAACCTTTTGAGGTTTGCACATCCCTAGATAGATTGGTGGCAGGAAATGTGGTTACAGAGCATAGGATTTAGAAGGAGCTGAAATATGCCCCCATCAGGGCCACTTTCCACAGGCATCTGACCTGAGCTGCTAGACAGGACTCTGCACTCAGCTCTAGTGCTTGGTTTAATGCTCTGTTGTAACTGTCTTGAAATTATTAATGACTTTTGAATAAGAGACTCCCATTTTTATTTAGCTCTGGGTCCCATAAATTAGCCATTCTTGCTACATTTTTGCTAAGGGCAAGTATCTCAAATAGACAATACCAACATAAAGAATAACAGATCATTCCTTTTCAGTCAATGAAATGTGAAGTAGATCAAATGTGAAGTCGATCAAATGTATGACAATGTATGATAATGTATGAAAAGGTATAATACAAAACACTTTTGCAGTTTTCCTGAATATTTAAATTTTTCCAAAATTAGCAGCAGAATTTTCTACATTGATGGCAATTGAGAAAAAATGATTTTCAAACTGATTTTTCAACACATTTGCTCCTGTGGTTCCAACTGGAATTCTGAACTCCAGTAGCACGCATAAAGTAAGGAAGATGGAACTGAATGTATTTTATTTATGTTCTTCTGGATAAAGCATCTTGTAAATTGTTAGTATGGCTGGAAAAATGCCGTAAAGATATGCTGCTACTAGAAAAACAGACAACAATCAGTTTTTAACTGAGAGAGAGGGAGAGTGAAAGAGAAATAAATCAGGATGTTGAGACTATTTTTTTCCATAAGCGTTTAAAGGAAAAAAAAAACCCACGAATTTATAGCTACTCTGAAAAAAATAAATTTCATACTCTTTTTCATCTTGAAGTAGTAATGTAAGACAGAACATGTATTAACATTACCACCTGAACAAAATAGTTGTCTACACCATTTAAGAAACCTAAGGTTAGAGTTGCCAATTTAAATTTATGGCTGCATGAATTCAGCTTACTTCATTGACATCTAATTAAATATATCTTTTAATAGTGGTTGACTTTTTGGATGTTAAATAAGTAAAGAGCATGCGAGCAACCCAGTAACCCCCATCAATCAAGGGAGAACGCAAATAATGTCCAGCCTCCTGCTTATACCATCACTACCTTCCTAGATGCTGGGGCGTAAGTCAGAATGGTCCTAGAAAGTTCTGTGGTGATCTCTAGCACAAATAACTTCATGACAATTAGAAGAGAGGAGGAAAAGAATAAAGGAAGGACAGAAGAAACAAGGGAAGGAAAGATGGAAGGAAGGAAAGGTAAAAGGAAATTTGCTGTATATACATAAACTGTGGAATTGGGAGTAAGGAAAAATTAGACTGACAATGTTATAGAAAAGGTTTTTAAATTTTACTCTTAATTTCTAGAGCTGCACATAGTCTCCTTCAAACTTGCAGACTGTGTTTAAATATAGTGGGAAGCTCCATACATAAAAAGATTGCTAAGTGTGGGGGACTGGGAAGGTTTAAGACTCACACAGTCCTCCTCTGATCTTAAACCTAGAGACAAACCACAGTCCCCTGAGTCAGAGGCAAGAGTACAATCTTCTCATTTTATATTATTGCATGTCTTTGGCTCTGTTTTCAAAGGTAAAAATTTTCATTCAGCAAGTCACTGATAAACCCTGAACTTACACTTAAGAAGCAAAATTAGTGCTTTCTCACATATGGTAAGGTCATATATGATTTACTCAGTGGAAAAAAAATATTATATCCCAAGGCTTTTAAATGCTCTCAAAATATGCCGCAACTACAAAATTAGGAGTTTGTGAAGAAAATGCCAAACGAAGAAAATAGTATTTTATGCTAAATAAACAACAAAAAAGATACTTTCCTAAGAGTCTTTCCTGACTGCATGGTTTGGATAGAGGTAAGACAGTGGTATGAGTCACTGTCAGTGTCGGAATAACTCAAGGAGATAAACAAAAGTTATCTAAACAAACAAGTTATAATTCCCTTCCATGAAGACATTTTAAGGAACAGTCACTTTTTTTTTTCCCCAAGGTGATAGAACATCAAGCAATACATAAACACTGAAATAAATTGTGTTTCTAGATATATGTGACATATTCTAGATATATGTGAAAAGGAAAGGCGTCTTAGTGTAACTGAGCACATATGCATCACACATAGGTTCCTTCTGAGTTGTAACACTGTTCCCCCTGTCCCTAGTTGGGAAGATACATCTGTTTCTCCTCCCTCATTTGATATGATCCAGTAAAATCCCAGCTTTGGAAACACTTGCCTGGAACATCAATGATTACTTTAGTTATCAGCACATAAATGTAACTCCCGTCCTTGCTGGGCAGGTCTTAGCTATGAGGTAACTCAACCTATGGCATCATCGCTCTGTGCACCTCTTCACCAGGGGACTCTGTAACCTGTGTCTCCAACACTGTCAAGACTGATGTCAGCTGTTTCCCAGTTCCACATGGTGGGCAAATGAACACTATTTGAAGAAAAACAGAAATGCCTGTGGAAGGTTTGTAGGATTTATGTATGTTACAACTGTGAACACTAGGCTTCAAACTGAAAGTTAAGTTACAAAACGTGATGCTGTGAAAACTCTACCGGAACTAGGAAGCTATCTCTCTGCCACATTTTCTCTATGAACTCCTCCTCTCCCCTCCCCTCCTGAGGTTTCTTTTCCTTAGGTGCTTGTCTTTCATTTTGAAAAGGTTTTACACATTAACGACCCTTTCTCTTTAATAGACTGTAAAAAGTTCGTAATCATATTTTTTAAAATTCTTATTTTAGTCAGAACATTCACCAGCCTTGACAACAGAGTGTGAGCACAAGTTATCTGAGAATAAATTTTCTTGTTTTAAGGTACTGTTTTTTTGGTTGGTGTGGGGGAAAATGAAAGCTTTTGCTTGTTTTCCTGAATTAACTAGGAAGGACTAAATTAACAGGCTACCTTGACACATAAAAAGCTTCCTATGTAACAATGCCATTGAGCATATGTGTTTAATTGCATTTCACATATCGTGTTTTAGACTTCCTGCAGGGCCAGCTCTGTGAGCATCATACACATGTAATACCACAGAACTCTATCCTCAGAGGGGCCTCATGTTGCCCTGGGCCCCACATATTATGTAGCTGGTCTTGACTTCCAGTAATAATTTCTTTCAGATTCTAGGCCTTTAGGTACATTGTGACTACTAGAGAAGGCTGGTCTATATCCATGAGAACACAGTGGGTATTCAATAAACTGTTGGTTTAGACAGAGCCCGGACTGTGAAAGAAGAATATAAGTATCAGATGGTTGTATGAGATTGTTAAAGAATAATCACGTAAAGTTTTCCATTGACATTCATTGTGAAAACAAGTGGACAGAGTTGATGTGTTTTGTTGACAAGAGTTTCAATTAAGGAGCTTGCCTTATTCTTCATGGATACTCTAGGCAAGGCAGAAAAATCATTGAGGAAAGAACAAACGGTCTAGTTGACAGGGTGCTGTGACCCCTAGCTAGAATGTCTCAGTACTTAAATAGAAAGTTACTAATGTAGGGATTATGGAAAAGTAGAACTTGCTTTACATTGTAAAGGGTTGTTGATGCTCACCAAACTTCTCCAGAAGCCCCTTGAGCAGATGGGAAAGCTGGGTGGGCATCGGCTGGAGCCATGGCATTTCATCATGCAGTAGGTGTGGACTAGTTATTTGCTCTTTGATAAAATATGGTATTATTTAAAACAAAAAAAAGGTAGGCTTTTCAAGGAAGTTAAGAGGATGTGTTTACATAATTAAAATTATGACTTCCTCTTTCTGTTTGGAAAAGTTATGTTTATTATAATAATTGGCTAGTCTGTGATCTTGGTCTAAAATTCTTCAACATACAGCTTCTGGACTCCTACAATTAACTTTCTGTGATATCTTCCAAATTACTGGGTGCTTTCATGGCCTGTGGTCTCGTGAGTGAAAATCATAAAGTCTTTTAGAACAACAGAGATCATATTTAAGCCCTGGTCATAGGCACAAGTGATGGATTTAATCTCTGACTACAATGAAGCCAGGCATTTTGACATTTCATTGTCGTAGCAGGAGTGTTTGGCTTTGTTTTCTGCAGACTGGCACTGTGCCATTACTTTATATCCTCCTGAAATAGCACATCTTATACCTGTGCCTCCTTCCACTGCTCTTGCACTAGTTCAAGGCTGAGAAGAAGTGGCCCCGTGCCAGCTCTAATTAAGCAATAAGACACTCCAGGCAGTACATTTCTGGGGATTACTGCATGCCTGCCTTAAGTGCATCACTACTCAAGAAGGGCAATCATCCTTTAGAAAATGCATTCTCTGAAGTGACTTATTGCTATTTGGAAGGGGAACTTTTATAAACTAGAAAGAAGAGAGGACGATATGTTTTTCTCATGCACTAGATGGTATTCTCTGTGTGTGGCTTATTTCTTTGTAAGAGGGAAGAAATATTCTTTCTAGAAGAACACAGTCAGCATTAAACACTCCATTCAGGGTCAATCTGGCCACAAACACATATTTGTCCTATTATTTTTTCACTGTTGAACTGTATACCCAATGGATATAACTTTAAATCTGAGGTATTTTTTTCTTGTAGTATGTGTTTCCTCACCAGATAAACATTAAGATAACAGTAAAATTCTTTTGTTGCTTTAAGTTCAAAAAAGAGTTACAAAATGAATCCTGATGAACTTAAGACAGTCATTTACTTTTGTTTTCATGTGTCTAAGAGACACACAGTATAGAGTATGGCTTATGAAGCCAATCTCTCAAGCCAGACTGCCAGGTTTGAATGCTAGCCCTGACACTTTTTATCTGTATGACCCTGAGAAAGTTATTTTAATTCTCCATTCCTCATTCTTCTTATCTGTAAAATATATATACTAAGTATACCTGCTGTATGGGTTGTTTTATGGATTAAATGCGATGACATATATAAAATACTTAATTTTGTCTGGTACATAACAAAGCAAAAATATATTTTCATTTTGGGAATAATGATTATTATATTTTAATTTATCAGTAATCCTGAAAAGATGATTAGCAGGGAATTAGAATTACTCTAATTTACTTTTAACTGAATAAACTGGAAAAATTGATATCTCTAGGTTTTAATCTCTATATCTATAGAATGGCCAGTACCCTAGGCATGCTCTGGTGGCCTCCAGTGATCCCTGGCTCTTGGTATTCACACCCTGTATAATCTTTTCCCCCTGGATGAGGGCTACACTGAGATGTTACATCTGAGATTAGGTTGTAAAAGAGGGTGGCTTCTGTCTTAAAGCCCTTTTTAGCTGTCTTTCTTTGTCTCTCTCTGCTCACCAGCTACAAAGTCACAAGGACACTCAGTAAATGTGTACAGCGGGCATGCAGTAAGAACGTAGACCTACCAGTAATGACACAAATGAACCTAAAAGCAGATCCCCAGCCCTGGAAAGCCTTGAGATGAGTGCAGAGTTAGCTGACAGTCTGACTGGAGTCTCGTGAGAGATGTGACAAGAGATGTAGAAACAGGGGCACCAGGTAAGCTGTACCCAGATTTACCAGCAAAGAGACTGAGATAATAAACATTGTTGTCATTAGGCAGTAAGTTTGGGGTAATTTGTTACGCAGCAAAAAGTAACACACAGTTGATAACATGTGGAAGATGGCAGAAAACACAAAATGCTTGCCAAATTGAGGCATTGATATTGTTAACAGCTATCTTCAAGAAGCTAATTGGAACAAAAGACAATTAAACTTTAATATTATTACCTTTATTATTTGCTTCATTTGTATTTGTATCATTCACTTATTTTTTTGAAAAACTAGAAATCACCTATGTGCCAGGCACCATTACAGGGCTGGTAATTTAGCAGCAAACAAAATATATATCTTTTGAAGTGTGCATGTTCCTAAATTTCTTAAAATATAGTATATTAGATATTGCTAAGTACTCATGATCAAAATTAAACAAGGAAGGAGGATAGAGAGTGCTTGCATTTCAAAAACAGTTTTTAAACCTTGGCTAAGAAAACTTCGTGAGAAGATAATATATAGGTCAAAGTCTAAAAACGCAGAAGCAGTCCATGAGGGTATTGAGAAAAGAATGTTCCAAGCAAAGGCAATAGGCAAGCAAGGTCAACGTGCTACGGCACTGAGGTCAGAGCTTTCCTGGTCCTTTAGGAGCAACTAGAGGTGATGTTAAGGGTTACAGGGAGGGAATCAGTGCAGTTTTCTATAGGCCATTTAAGAATGTAGGCTTAACACTTGAATGAGATAGGAAATCACAGAGTAATCCAAGTAGGCAGTGGCATGATTCAATTCCAGTTTTAGAAGATCTTAGGCTGTTCTTGAAAGTCTAGATGAGGCTTGGGCATGGGAGATGGAGAGGCAATATAGTAGTGGAGACCAGATACTAGTTAGCTTAAGTAAAATAGTAAAATATGACTTAACTATGGTAATTGAAAAAAGATAATATTCCTTTCATTTCTAAATATTATTTTAACCTTGTTAAATTTTCATGGGAAAGGCAACACAAGCATTAAAATAGAAGTAAAACATATTATTTTATTCATGACATTTGATTATACCTAGTCTTAAGGCTAAAATTACAAATGTACATCTAAATCCAAAATGATTCAGCTACATATATGTATATATAATATATAAAATTACATGTACATATATACATACATGCGTAGCTTCAGAAAGTGTATATGTGTGTATATGTGAATGTGTACATACAAACACATGAGAGAGACAGCATGAGCATGTAAATATGACAAAATGTTGGCAACTAGTAAAACCAGATGAAGATGTTGTATGGCTGTTTATTTACTATTTTTGTCAATTTTCTGTAGGTTTGACATTGTTAAAAATAAAATGATAGGAGAAAACATGCATCGCAATTGTGTGTTAATTCAAAATTGATTTTGTACTTGACATATAAATACACTATGATAAAAATAAATAAATGGGACTATGACCTTAAGATTCTCACTCAAGTATTTACACACTAGTTATGACTAATCTTTTTTTTTTTTTTTTTTTTTTTGAGACAGAGTCTCACTCTGTCGCCCAGGCTGGAGTGCAGTGGCCTGATCTCAGCTCACTGCAAGCTCCGCCTCCCGGGTTTACGCCATTCTCCTGCCTCAGCCTCCTGAGTGGCTGGGACTACAGGCGCCCGCCACCTCGCCCGGCTAGTTTTTTGTATTTTTTAGTAGAGACAGGGTTTCACCATGTTAGCCAGGATGGTCTCGATCTCCTGACCTCGTGATCCGCCCGTCTCGGCCTCCCAAAGTGCTGGGATTACAGGCTTGAGCCACCGCGCCCGGCCGTTATGACTAATCTTAAACAGTATAAAGTTACATCAAATCACCGATGCTTGAGGCTTTGGCCATTTTCTAGATGATTATAACTTATCACTGATGAACCCTTGCAGCAAACCTCATTTAAATGTTAAAATAATTAACTTCAGAAAACTTGCTAAAGGGAAGTTGGTAGATTTAACAGAGAAGTTGACTCACTTGCCTAATATATACACTCTTAGAAAAGTGATTCTATACATGTGTGTTACATAAGATATGCCAATTGTCCCAGAAACACATAGCCAACTAAACAATTGATGTGGACAATAATGCTTTCAAAGTTTTATGAATGAAATTGTTATTGATCTGCTACCATTAGTTGTATAGTTCAATCTATACTTGCCTTGGTCTATCAAGTGTGGAGCGGCTCTGCACCCCCTTTCCACCTCATACCACCATTGCCACTGGCATGGACTGTGAATGAAGGCCATCAGCCCTGTGCCTGTGTGCACCCTGTCCCTGGTGTCGATATTGCCAGCAGCCCTGCCCCTCACCCTGCCCCCAACCCCGTGCTGCCACCACTGCTGCTGCAAACGCCGGCATGGAGGCCAGCATTTCCACACCTGCCAGTATCCCAACCCAGTTGATGAGCATGCACCCTGCCATGCTGCTGCTGCTACTGGCATGTGTGAACGAGCATGGATCCTGCTGCTACCACCCGACAAACTGCTTTGACTGGCACCACCTATCAAAGTGTTGTAGACTACAGTCTGGGAACCCCTTGGTCCCTCCAGCACAGCAGAATCCTAACATTAAGGGGCCAGAGAACAAAGCTGGGGGCCCATTAATAGCCCCCAAGAGTCAGAGTGTGCAGCTCAGGACTGCTGAGCTGAGCTTTGCCCCCCTAAACTCTTTCAGAAACAAAGCTAGTTTACTGAACCCTTATACCACAATCAAACCCCCTAAGGATATCAAAGAAGATGAAAGAAAAAAACACATCTAAAGGACAGCAAGCTCAAAGATTAAAGGAATATTAGCCCCCAAAGGTGAGAGAGAACCAGTGCAAGAACTCTGGCAGCTCAAAAATCCAGAATGACTTCTGTTTGTTTATTTATTTAAATGAGATGACATCTCACTCTGTTGCCCAGGCTGGTCTCAGACTACTGAGCTCAAGTGATCCTCCTGCCTCGGCCTCCCAAAGTGGTAGGATTATAGGTGTCAGCCACTGTACCCAGCCCCGAGTGACGACTTCTGCAATTGTTGCTAACCACGATGAAATGGTTGAAATGACAGAAACAGAATTCTGATTATGGGTGGGAAGGAAGATCATCAAGATTCAGGAGAAAGTTGAAATCCAATCTAAGGATTCAAAGAAATAAAATGATACAGGAGTTGAAAGATGACCATTTTAAGAAGGAAAAAAAATGATCTAATAAAGCTGAAAACTTAATTCAAGAATTTCAGAATACAATTCCAAATGCAAAATCAACCAAGCTGTGGAATCTCAGAACTTGAAGACTGGTTATCTGAAATAAGTCAGACAAAAATAAAGAAAAAACAATAAAGAAGAATAAAACCTCTGAGAAATATGTGATTATGTAAAGGAACCAAATCTATGACACATTGGGATCCCTGAAAGAGAGGCAGAGGAAGTGAGAAGGTTGGAAAACTTATTTCAGAATATCATCCATGAAAGCTTTCCCAACTATGCCAGAGAGGACAACATTCAAATTCAGGAAATGCACAGAAGCCCTGTGAAATACTACACGAGAAGACCATCCCGAAGACACATAGTCATCAGATTCTCCAAGATTAAAATGAAAGAGAAAAATGAAAAATGCAGCTCTAGAGAAAGGGTAGGTCACCTACAAAGGGTACACCATCAGGCTAACAGTGGACCTTTCAGCAAAAACCTTACAAGCCAGAAAAAATTGGGGGCCTATATTGCGTATTCTTAAAGAAATGAATTAATAACCAAGAATTTTATATGCAGACAAACCAAGCTTCCTAAGTGCAGGAGGAATAATATCCTTTTCAGATAAGAAAATGCTAAGGGAATTAATGACAACCAGACATGTCTTAGAAGATTTCCTGAAGGGAATTCCAAATATGAAAGGAAAGGCTGTTACCAGACACTATAAAAACACACTTAAATACATAGAACAGTGACACTATAAAGAAACCACACAAACAAGTCTGTATAATAATCAGCTAACAACAGTGACAGGATCAAATTTGCACATATCAATGCTAACCTTGAGTGTAAATGGGTTAAATGCCTCAATCAAAAGGCACAGAGTGGCAAGTTGGATAAAGAAGCAAGATCTACTTGTATGTTGTCTTCAAGAGTTCAATCTCACATGCAATGACAGCCATAGGCTCAAAGTAAAGGGATGAAGAAAAATCTACCAAGCAAACAGAAATTAGAAAAATTGGAGATTTATAATCTAATTTTAGACAAAACAGACTTTAACAAACATCAAAAAAAGATAAAGAAGGGCATTACATAATGGTAAAGGGCTCAATTCAACAAGACGACCTAATGATTCTAGATCTATATGCACCCAACACAGAAGCAGCCAGATTCATAAAGCAAGTTCTTAGAGAGCCACAAAGAGACTTAGATAACCACACAATAATAGTGAGAGACTTCAACCCCCCTCTAACTATGTTAGACAGATCATCAAGGCAGAAAACTAACAAAGATATTCAGGACCTGAATATAACAATTGACCAAATGGACCTAATAGACGTGTACAGAACTCTCCATCCCAAAACAACAGACTACACATTCTTCTCATCTGCAGTGGCATATGTTCTAAAATGAACTATACAATCAGATATAAAACAACCCTCAGCAAAGTAAAAAAATCTTGAAATCATACCAACCACATTCTCAGACCACAGTGTGATAAAAATAGAAATCAATAGTAAGAAAATTGCTCAAAACCATATAATTACTGGAAATTAAAAATTGTTCCTGAAAGACTTTTGGATAAATAATAAGGCAGAAATAGAGAAATTCTTTAAAACTAATGAGAAGATACAATATACCAGAATCTCTAGACACAGCTAAAGTAGTATTAAGAGGGAAGTTTATAGCACCAAACATCAACATTAAAAAGTTAGAAAGATCTCAAATTAGCAACCTATCATCAGAACTAGAGAAGCTAGTGAACCAAGAGCAAACTAATCCCAAAGCTAGCAGAAGACAAGAAATAACCAAAATCAGAGCTGACCTGAAGCAAATTGTGACACAGAATACCAGACAAAAGATCAATAAATCCAGGAGCTGGTTCTCTGAAAGAATTAATAAGATCACCAGCTAGACTAATAAAGAGAGAAGATCCAAATAACAACAATCAGAAATGACAAAGGGGACATTACTACTCGACCCACAGAAATAATAATAAAAAAACCTTTAGAGATTACTATGAAACCTCTATGCACACAAACTAGAAAGCCTAAAAGAAATGAATAAATTCCTGGAAACTATAACTCCCCAAGATTGAGCCAGGAAGAAATTGTATCCTTGAACAGACCAATAACAAGTTCTGAAATTGGTAGAATTTTTATTACTGATTCAATCAGAAAAAGCCCAGGACCAGACAAATTCTCAGCTGAATTCTATCTGATGTAAAAGAAAGAGCTGCTATAATTCCTACAGAAATTATTCCAAACAATTGAGAAGAAGGGTCTCCTTTTTAACTCATTGCATGAGGCCAGCATCATCCTGATACCAAAACCTGGCATAGTTACAACAAAAGAAAACTTCTGGCCAATATCCTTGATGAACATACATGCAAAATTCCTCAGCAAAATACTAGAAAACCGAATCCAGCAGCACATCAAATAACTAATCCACCACAATCAAGTAGGCTTTGTCCCTGGGATGCAAGGTTGGTTTAATATATGCAAATCAGTAAATGTGATGCATCACATAATTAGAACTAAAAACAAAAACCACATGATTACCTCAATATATGCCAAAAAAAAAGAATTTTGATAAAATTCAACATCCCTTCATGTTAAAAGGCCTCAACAAAATAGGCACTGAAGGAACATACTTCAAAATAATATACATCTATGAAAAACCCCATAGCTGAGATCATATTAATTGGGAAAAAGCTGGAAGCATTTTCCTTGAACAACTGGAACAAGGCAAGGATGCTCCCTCCCACCACTTCTATTCAACACAGTACTAGAAGTCCTGGCCAGACAATCAGGTAAGAGAAAGAAATGGCATCCAAATAGGAAGAGAAGAAGTCAAATTACCCTGTTTGTAGATGTTGTAATTCTATACCTAGAAAACCTTATAGTCTTTGCCCAAAGCCTCCAAGACCTGATACAAAACTTCAGCAAAATTTCAGGATATAAAATCAATATACAAAATTAGAAGCATCTTATACACCAGCAACAGTCAAGCTGAGAGCCAAATCAAGAGTGAAATCACATTCAAAATAGCCATGGAAAGAGTAAAATACCTAGAAATACAGCTAACCAGTGAGGTGAAAGATCTCTACAGTAAGAATTACAAAACATTGCTCAAAGGAATCAGAGATAACATGCACAAATGGAAAAACTTTCCATGCTCATGGATAGGAAGAATCAACATTGTTAAAATGGTCATAGAGTCCAAAGCAATCACAGAGTCAATACTATTCCTATCAAACTACTAATGGCATTCTTCACAGAATTAGGAAAAACTATTTTAAAATTCATATGGAACCAAAAAAGAGTCCAAATAGTCAAAGCAATTGGAGCAAAGCTAGAGGCGTCATATTAGCTGACTTCAAACTATACTATAAGGCTACAGTAACCAAAACAGCAAGGTACTAGTATAACAACATAGACCAATAGAACAGGATAGAGAAGCCAGACACAAAGTTGCACATCTACCATCATCTGATATTTGAGAAAGTCAACAAAACCAAGCAATAGAGAAAGGACTCCCTATTCAATAAATGGTGCTGGGATAACTGGCTAGCCATTTGCAGAAGATTGAGACTGGACCTCTTCCTTATACTATAAACAAAAACCTGAAACCGTAAAACCCTTGATGATAACCTAGGGAATACCATTCAGGACATAGGACTTGGCAAAGATTTTATGATGAAGATGCCAAAAACAATAATAACAAACAAAAATTGACAAATGGGACCTCATTTGCACAACAAACGAAACTATCAACAGAGTAAACAGAGCACCTACCAAATGGGAGAAAATATTCACCAACTATGCAGCCAACAAAGGCCTAATATCCAGAATCTATAAGGAGCTTATACAAATCAATAACCAAAAATTAACCCCATTAAAAAGTGGGAAAAGGATATGAACAGACATTTTTCAAAGCAAGACACATCTGTGGTCAACAAGCCTATGAAGAAATGCTCAATATTACTGATCATTAGAGAAATGCAAATCAAAGCCACAATGAGGTACCATCTCACATAGTCAGAATGGCTATTATCAGAAAGTCAAAAAAATAACAGATGCTGGTGATGCTGCAGAAAAAAAGAATGCTTATACACTGCTTGGGGGGGAATGTAAATTAATTCAGCCATTGTGCAAAGCAGTTTGGCAATTTCTCAAATAACTCAAAGCAGCAGTACGATTCAACCCAGTGATCCTATTACTCGGTATATACCCAAAGGAATGTAAATCATGCTAACATAAAGACACATGCATGCATATGTTCATGGCAGCACTATTCACAATAGCAAGGACATGCAGTCAACCTAAATGCCCATCAGTGGTAGATGGTTAAAGAAAATGTGGTACAAATACACTGTGGAATACTATGCAGCCATAAAAAAAATGAGATCATGTCTTTTGCAGCAACGTGGAGGAAGTGGAAGCCATTATCCAAGTGAACTAACATAGGAAAAGAAAGCCAAATACCACGTTTGCACTTATAATTGGGAGCTAAATGTTTAGTACATATGGACACAAAGAAGGTAACAACAGGCCCAGACATCAGGGTCTACCTGAGGGTGGAGAGAGCAAGAAGGGTGACAAATAAAGAAGTACCTATTGAGTACTATGCTTAGTACTTGGGTGACAAAAATCTGTTCACCAGACCCCCATGATACACAAATTAGCTGTATAACAAACCTGCACGTGTACCCCTGAACCTAAAGTAAAAAAAGTTGCTGACTCATTTGTAAAAAAGTTGGTTTTTTTCAGTTTCATTTTAAAATAGTCAAAGCAAGTAAAATTAAATGGAAAGCAAAGGGACAAAACCATAAAAGTAGTTACTTTAGTTTGCACAAAAGAAAAAAAATCCAAACAAATTAAAAAAACATGTTTTGCTATAACCCAAAAGTTGCAGGAAAAACACTTTTGTTATTTTGTAGAACTGTATTTGTCTTATGGGACTTCTACCCACCGCCTAAAAAAATCGTCACATTCGTAGAGTATATTCATTGTGAGAATAATTTTGGATTTAATTACGAAAATATTTTTGGAAATGGACACGTCTGATTAATAAAACAATTCTGTAAAGTCTCTCCTTGTTCTATTTAAAAGACAGGTATGAATCATTATTTTATATGTGTGAATACATTTAATGCATTTTTAAAAGTTCATGTATTAAGTAGCTGCACATCTAACGATTTCAAGGGATAGCAATACACTCTCCGTCTAAATCTCCTCTTACCGCCCACCCCAAGCATGTTCTCTATGCTCTGAAATAATACTGCACAGTTTGTTTGCTTTTGTTGCTGATACTAGGTAATTTTTTAAAATCACCACCAGTATTCCTGTTTTACACAGCAAGAGAGCCATGGAGAAAAGAGATATATCTCTGTCAAAAGACCTAATTCTTGTATAAAGAATTAGGACACATTAAGTTTTCTTTCATTAGTTATCATGTATGAATCTGCTTGCTGGTGATAAGCTGTTAAGTAGCGTGGGAGAAATATGTGAGTGAGTCAGTGGCGACAATTTGGAACAACAAGGCCTTCATATTAGAAGAAATGTTAGTTATCGATCCAGAAGTTCCCAGATATAGGGTTTTCATGAAACAGTATGCATATATGTGTTTTATGGGACAGGGTCCCTTATCTGCTTAGCCTTTTTTTTTTTTTTTCTTTTGGTTAGGTAGGATTTTAATGAAGATTTGGGGAAGAAAACCCTTTATCTAGCATTTTCATAATTTCATAAAAGTTATGATTTTAACATGAAAAACAGACAATCCTATACTGGTCCCATAAAAGTATAATCTCCTAAGAGAGAAATCCAAGGTTATAATTTTTAAAAACATTTTCGTGGGTACATAGTAGGTATATATATTTATGGGTTACATGAGTTATTTTGATATAGGCATGCAATGCATAATAATCACATTTTGATGTGTCTTTGATTTTGGTAGCAGGGTAATCCTGGCCTTTTAGAATGAGTTTGAAAGTATTCCCTCCTCCTCTACTTTTTGTAATAGTTTGAATAGGATTGCTATTACTACTTCTTTAAATGTTGGTAGAACTCAGCAGCGAAGCTGTTGAGTCTCAGGCGCCTTTTTCTTGGAGACTTTCTAGTATCACTTTATTCTTGGTCTGTTTGGGCTTCGAATTTCTTCATGGTTCAATATTGGTAGGTTGTGTGTGTCTAGGAATTTGTCCATTTTCTCTGGATTTTCCAATTTATTGGCTTATAGTTGCTCACAGTAGCCACTAATCCTTTGGATTTTTGTAGTATCAGTTGCAATGTCTCCTTTTTCATCTCTGTTTTTACTTATTTGGGACATCTCTCTTCTTAGTCTGGCTACAGGTTTGTCAATTTTATCTTTTCTGAAAAACAACTTTGCATCTTATTGTTATTTTGTATTGTTTCCTTCATTTCAATTACACTGATTTATGCTCTGATCTTTTTTATTCTACTAATTTTGGGTCTTGTTTGCTTTTGCTTTTCTAATTCTTTAAGATGCATCATTAGGCTATTTTTAAAAATGTTTTTCTTTTTTTGATGTATGTGCTTATATCTATAAATTTCATTCTTCATATTGCAAATTGAAGTGTGTTTTTCTTAATATTTATTGTGAGAAGAATATGCTGTAGGCAGTAGAAAAATAAATAATTGTTTGACATGTTTCTAGCATGTCTACCTCAACTTCATAACTAATGTTGACATTCAGGATTGTGAATTTTACCTCCAAATGTAGTCAACGATCCTCTTCTTAGAGGTGTCTGATACTGACGTCTCTTGTTATTTATTCTTCACATGAAGGATTTGAATTCAGAGGGCTAGTCACAAGAAAATATTCTTGGGTCCTTTTACCTATCATTTTCCACTAACAAAGAATGCCAGAAAACCAGTATTTAAAGATAAGAGCTAAAATTTTGAGATGTAATCATCTCAAACATTGTCTGTGAAATCTTTATAATTAGCATAACCTTTGGAGAATGTCATTGGATATTGATGAAACAGGGCATGAACTCTGTGTTGCCATTTAGCAGGGCTTGCAAAAGTAACCAGAATGACGCCTGGGAATTTTAAACTACCAGATAGTTCTTATCTATGAAACTGAGTGAGAAAGGCGTTTGTCCTCTCTAATGACTTCTGTTAGCAGATTTATGCCACTTGGATCAATATATCTCCACCTTCCCACCCCCTGAGCTCTACTTTTTAGGTTAAAAAAAGAAATGGAAGGAAGACGCCCGATTCCAATTTTTATAATGGAATAAAACTACATATAACTTTCTAGAAACCACTGTAGTTCATATTCCTTGTTATAATATTTTTAAACGTGCTTAGAGATACAAAGAAGTAAACACAGAAAAGTATTTGCTTTCTTTACAGGACTAATCACACATTTTAAGAAAACAAGTAGAATTAAATTGAAATAGGCCAAAGGATAAGATACTTTATTATAAACATTTCAATCAGAAGTCATTTCTTCATAAACAGTTTTTCTAAATGCTCATTGTTTCAGTGGTTATAAGACCATTATCCTTTCTCTAACATCACTCGTGACTAAAGATCAATTAAACGAATAAATGTCTATTTTATAAAGATAAATATTGTTGGGGAAAGGATAATTTTTAAAAGGTGTGTTACAGTTTTTGGGGTGAAAAATTGCCTATTGTAACCTAAAGTTTGCTCTTTGATTAAAAGTATTTCTAAAACAAATAACCTGCATGTGAATATGTGTGTGTAACTAATACAATTAATCTTCATGCTAGATTAACTTGATAAAATATTGACCTAATTTGGGATTAAAAGATTACAAGTAACATTTTGCACTGAACGCTGCAACATGCCTCATGTCAACACAGTAATGACAGAATTAACCTCCGAAGCCCTCTTCAATTGGGGCATTTCTGAGCTGCTACTTGAGCAGGGTCTGGATGACCTTCAATGACTGGTGCACAAAAGGCCCAATGATGCCGTTTTCTCAGCCAGCTGAGCTGCCTCTGTGGTTCAGAACCATGCAAAGGAAAAACATATTTAAAAGATGTTCTAAAAATACCCAACTTCTGCTTGTCAAATATTTTAACTTACTAGTAACACAAGTTGTCTGGGAGTACTTAAAACATTCTTATACAAGTACAAATGTGATTTATAAGCACTGTATAGTTACTTGCAACCGTCAGACATTTTGCTATTAAAAGTAAAAAATGAAGCTAGAAAAAAACTTACCCAAATGTTTAATTCTCTTTCTGTGATTTTGGTTATACTTTTCTGACAATTAATAAGGAATTCTTACTGACAGGTTAGTGTGGATAAGAGCTAATGGTATCTGACTCATTTTTCTTATTGGGTTAACTGTATAATACATAAAATTCCAATCTACCATTAACTCTCATTTACCCTTTGGAATTGGAGATGAGATTGCATAACCAATAAAATACATAGATTATTGAAAGATTTTTAAAAACACAGATAAAATTTTGAGAGAGAAACAAAAGCAGTGTTAGTGTAAATTTTAGTTACTGACTAGAAACAGCAAAACTGTCTAATGAGCATTGCATTCTTGAATGGACCATACCTTTCTTTAGTGGATTCTGGATTATCTGTATCCTGATTTTTCTTATCTATATTAGCACACCAAACATTTACATGGAAGGAGAATAGGAAAAAAATTCTATCAGCTGATACATTCTATCAGCTTATAAATTAGTAAAAAATTTATATATTGAAGTGTGTGAAAGAAGACTAACTCAGACTGGGTTAACGTTGTAGAGAGGAATGCTAATGATGTTCACAATGGGCTTTGGAGGATTATAGGCCAAGTCTTCATGATTTCAAATGTGAGCCAATTTCTAATCTTTCTACCAGCAGAATTTCCTTCTTTGGGGTATCGAAGGCTTTTGGAAAGTCAAGAGGCATCTCTTAGAAAGCAAACATATTTGGCTTTTGTAAGATCTACCATAATGTTTGTTTTACTGTACAATTATATCTACAATACTTAGTTCAGGAGATGGCAATTAGCTGGGTCATAATAAAGGTACATGGAGTTCAAGGAGATCGATTGATCGATCTGTCTATCTGGATTATTCATCTCCATCTTCATTTGAGAAATATTTATTGAGCTCCTTTTATGTCTTTTATGTGCCGTACTCTGTGTTGTGTGTTGGGGCTACGAAGAGAAAAAATATTTTTGGACATTGAAGGCTCTAGAAAAAAATGTTCTTTTTTTCTACTAAAAATAAGATTAACAGGTGTTAGGTAAGTTTTAAAAACATATTAGGAAATTTTTAAAATTAATTTACACAATTTAACAGAGTTAAAAGGAGAATAACTATGCCTTCATGTGATTCAAAGAGTACAGTATATTTTA
Organism: Colobus angolensis palliatus; assembly: GCF_000951035.1. NCBI lineage: Eukaryota > Metazoa > Chordata > Mammalia > Primates > Cercopithecidae > Colobus > Colobus angolensis. The sequence goes on along the minus strand of NW_012116032.1, from coordinate 269,353 downwards.
CCCCACTAATTTATTTTCAACCTGCTGAAAGGCAAGATAATTGGATCATTTTACATTTAAAAAAATCTGAAGTATAAGCTGTCAAGTCACATTCAATGGATTGGGTGAATGGAATCTCTAACAAAATAACAATTTCTCCTTTTTTTTCCTGTTCATCTAAAATCCCTCCTAGAAATTCTGGGGAACCAAGGAATTACATTCTAGCACAATTACTTTTAAATTTTGTAGGACAAAAAATATTCAATAATGTTTCTTAGTAGATCCATGGGTTATAGCTTTTCTATAATTTTTCATTTTCTTCCTGTTCTCTTTCTACTTATTTTCCCTGATAATTCCCATTTTATTTGATTAGAGATCCAGCAGAAGGTAGTGGATAGCATGAATATTTTTTGGATCAAGAGAAACAATATGACAAGCCTCATAAAATAATGACTATATATATAGGTAACAACTGCAGTGAACAAATTGGTTGGTTGTTAATTGTATTTCTATTGTTACTCTTTGTTTGTATCAGTGAAAGTCCCTGCCATTCATTAGGAGTGATGCTGTTTATTAAGTAATAACGTTCAACTTTTATAATTATGTGTTTCGAAAGGAGTGCAAATTTCAATGTTTTCACATGGTTAATTAAAACTTGAAATTACAGCTAAAAATGATTGCCTCTTTTTAATATACAATTAAAAAGTAATATACAAATGAAAGGTGATTTTTATTTTTTATTTACTTTTTCTTTTGAAAACATACATTTTGATTTGCTTTACTTTAGGTTTAATTATCTTTAATTTAAAATAGTATCATGACATAGTAGAAAGTATGGCATTGAGTCTGGGGCAGTGGCTCACACCTGTAATCCCAGCACTTTGGGAGGCCGAGGCGGGCGGATCACAAGGTCAGGAGATAGAGACCATCCTGGCGAACACGGTGAAACCCTGTCTCTACTAAAAATACAAAAAAAATTAGCCGGGCATGGTGGCGGGCGCCTGTAGTCCCAGCTACTTGGGAGGCTGAGGCAGGAGAATGGCGTGAACCCGGGAGGCGGAACTTGCAGTGAGCCAAGATCCGGCCACTGTACTCCAGCCTGGGCAACTGAGCGAGACTCCATCTCAAAAAAAAAAAAAAAGTATGGCATTGGCAGAAGAAACATATGCTTTGGGGCCACATGGATTGTGATTGTGCCAGGCATTGTCCTTGCTTCTGCGGATACAATTGTGAAGAAGAAAGATGAAGTTCCTGCTCTTAAGGTTCTTACTAAGTTGTGTGACTCTAGGAATTTACTGTTCTTTATACTGACTAAGTTTCCTTATCGGTAAAATAAACATAATGGTAGCTATATACCAAATTTTGGCAGTAATGTTATTATGTATCTTTTACAGTATCTGACATACAGTAAGCACTTAATAAATGAAAGCCATTATTATGCTTGGTATTACCGGTGTTATACAACTAGAATGTTGATATATAAGCTTAGAGTTCATAGATGGGTCAATTAAGAATATCTGAAAAAAAGATTTATTTTATCAATTAAAGTTTCTCCTATTTTTCTACCTCCATTTCGATTATGAACAAATCAAAGATATCTATGTATTTATTCTTCTCAAAAATGAACCTGCGGCTGAATACACACATGAAGCACACATGTATAAAGTAGTATTTATTATTTTGTAATAAAAAATAGTCATGGCATTTTTATGCCAACTTTTAATGGCTTATACTGGTAGCTCAATATATACCCAAAGATACTTTAAGATATTTATTACCAGGAGTTCTGATTCACTGCAATTAGAATGTTGTAGAGACTATTCTTTCAGTGATTTCTTGCCTGCAATTCTTTCTGCACCATTACTCATTTCCTCTCCTTGTTCTTTGGTGTTTTCACTTGTAAGTAACTCAAACCCTTTTTGAACTCTATATGGCTCTGCATTTTATCTCTGCAAGTATTTAACACATTGAGCCAGTCTTCACTGTTTTTCCTATAGAACTCAGAATGAAAAGAAAAATAACAGAAAAAAAATGCTATTTTGTCAGAGATCTCATTAGTCCAATCCATTGAACATGCATATATGGCTGCATGTGCTTCAGATGTTTTTGTAGATAAGACTCTTAGGTAGTCTTGCCTTTCAGCAGGTCAAAAGCAAATTAATGGATGAAAGAGATTGTAATCTTGCTCTCAATGTGTGCAATTGTTTCCTCAACATGATTAGTGCTTGTAGTTGAAAGAGTGTAGACCAGCACAAAGTTGTAATTTGTACTGGTACAAAGTTCTGCTTTTGTACAAAGCACAAAATGACTTTTGCGTGCCAAAGAAACAAACAGAAAATTCCTGTTTTTCCTGACAGAACTTGTTTCTATATACTATTAATATTATTCAATTTAGCAGGATTTATTGGGTAAGTTTTCCATAATATTTGTACTAGTTACATATAGTAAAGACCAAGAACTGTACTAGAAGTAACTATACTAACTTTTTCAGTTCGTATCTTGACCTGTTTGTAAGCTCATGATTCTAGATTTATATCTTCTCTTAAAACTCTTCTTTGCATTCCTGGGAGGTCCTTCTTTCAATTCTCTTCATAGTTTAGTGACTCTACTTTTCTTCCCTTCTTGGACCCTCTTTATTTTTATATTCACCAGCTTGTTCTAGTTGAGTTCTGTTTACATCTCTCCCTTGGTGAGGTCACTTATTCTCTTGACCTGATCTATTAAATTTGGACTAAAAGTAACAATAATTGATCCTGTATTCTCCCTACCATTTTATTTTTCCATTTTCAAGTACTTTTGGCATTTCTGCTGGATTCAGAAAAAACTGATTCCTAGAGACAGAGATGAGCTTGGACACAGAGTTCCTCTTTTACCACATTTCCCTGCTCCCAGGGCAATGGCTACCTGTGAGAAGACAAGAATTTTTTTTTATAGGGTCACACTGGAAATTAATGAGACTCTTAGTTTGTACAGCCCACAAGCCTATGACAATTTTTGTGTTCGTCATTATCCTCTACTAACAATCAAAATCAGGATTCACACCATTCAGCTGGATATTTCTTGATCTAATAATTTTTTTGTTGTCTGCAGAATAAAGTTAGACATAAGGAATTCATAGAGGAAAATGACCGTAAGAACTTGTAATTGTTTCTGTTAGGAAAATTTAAATTGAGAATGTCTTCAAAGTAAAGGTGATTCTATGTTGAAATGTTTGATAAGACATAGCCTAAGGGTAAATAATTTACATAAAGTTTTAGTTTAAAGCAAATAAATGTTCTGTGCATATAAGTGAAAAGGATGAATAACAGACACTAGGTTTTATTTTTTTTTTCTTCAAAGTCCATAGTACTATGCCTGTCCCACAGTGGGTGATCAGTAAAGATCTAATGGATTAGAAGTGTTGAATTGCAATGGTTTCTGTTTCTTTCATTTTCTGTTACTTTCCAGATACTATTTTAGGCATCTCTCAAGGACTGTCTATCAACTACTCCATAGTGAATGGACAAATGAAACTTGATTTTAAATGAGATGATTGAAATTCATTTCATTTTTAGGAAAAAGTAGTAAAGAATGAGTGTATGAATTGGGTTATATATCTTATTGCTTCCAAATAATTTAATGTATTGGTTTTCATAGAAACTCACCAAATGTATTTGGATACTAACTTTAAAAAAGAAGTACTTCTAAGAAATATTGACAATGATTTTCTTAGCTTGGTCATAACATAAGTCAGAATTCTCCTTCTCTGGAACTCACTCCTACAAGAAGAATCCACAGTATGTACCAGAACTAAGGAAAATCATAATGTATGTGTGCATGTACTTTACATGGAGATTTTTGATTGCTGAAACTCAGTGGTTATTTCCAAAAAGCGGGAATATGAGGGACTTTTTCTACTGTCTCTACTATTTGAACTTTTTGCAAATAATATTTGTTATTTTTAAAATTAAAAGTGATGGCATTTGTATATGGACTTTTTATTTTATTTTTTAGTTTTTATTTTTATTTTTTTGTGAGATGGAGTCTCCATCTGTTGCTCAGGCTGGAGTGCAGTGGCGCAATCTTGGCTTGCTGCAACCTCCGCCTCCTGGGTTCATGTAATTCTTCTGCATCAGCTTCCTGAGTAGCTGGGAATACAGGTGCTTGCCAACATACCTAGCTAATTCTTTGTATTTTTAGTAGAGGCAAGGTTTCACCATGTTGGCCAGGCTGGTATTGAACTCCTGACCTTAACTGATCTGCCCCCTGCCGGCCTCCCAAGGTGCTGGGATTACAGACGTGAGCCACCGTGCCCGGCCTGTGTGTCAGTTTTTAATGGTTTACATTGATGGCTCAAATCTTAGGACTTTTTCTGCTTAAGTTGGCAGTTCCATTTCTTTTTCTTTTTTCTTTCATCCCTTTGAGTCAAAGTGTAATCCAAGGTACCTGCTCACTACCACAGCTCCAAATTGAATGATCAATTTGCCATCACCTATGAGGATCTCATCACTCTTCATATCATTTCTGCATTTATAGATTCCCTTGGTACCTCGTTATGTCTCATTTGGGGATCTGTTGCTTTATATACTTATAATAATTTTGCTATTATTGAAAAATTTTTAATTTGATTAGCAAATTCTCTAATGTATACAAACTGTAGTAAGAATCATCACAGTAAAACATAATCCCGATCATGTCTCTTTGTTCGAACACTAATGTTTTACCAGTTTGCTTGAGTGAAAGCCAAGTTCATACAGGTATAACCTCGAATCTGAAAACTTTGGAACCACATGCATTTTGATATTTACAATTTTGAAGATTTTTATAGTTAATGCAATGCATAGAACATGTTTTCTATTATGCACATTCCCCACTGGAGTTCTGGGGCCACATGAGATATTCTTATGTCTTAAATTTTCACAGCAAGAGGAGAAACAATTAAAGATGGCAAATAGGCTCACATCAGATCAGGTCTAGTTTTACTCTAACATGATATTTTATTTTTAGACAATTTAGTAGTGGGAGGGAGTGACTTTTGGTTGTGAAAGCTTTTAGGATTTTAAAATTGCGAGCAAAGATTTTGTACCTTATGATAACCTACAAATCCTTACAAGATCTGGCTGACAGTGTCTTTCCGAGATCATTTAGTACCGCTCTCTCCCTTGCTCTCTAGTCTCTCTCTTGCTTTATTTTTCTTCATATCATTTGCCACCATCGATCAGTTCATATATAAACATATATGATAGAGTTCTTATCTTTTATTCTCTATTTAAATATGCCTTCCTTCAAGGCAGAAACGGATGCTGCTGCATCCAAAGTGTTTAGAAGAGGGCCTGGAACATAGTATGTGCCATGAATTTTTGTGTGATAGTGAACACATTTTTAATATTTTTATATCACTCTATAGTGAATTACACAAAGGAAATAGTAAGGACTGGTTCAACACATGGGCAATGGTTAATATGCAATATCTAACAGTATTTTTATTTGCATACAGATGTCTCTTCTTAGTGGAAGAAAACTAAAGCCAGAGAAGATGACAATGTGTGTGTGTTTGTATGTGTGTGTGTGCATGCCTGTGGGCTTGTGATGTTGTTTAAGATAAGACTGTGATATAGAAAGGGAGGTGAGGGGCTGGGCGCAGTGACTCATGCCTGTAATCCCAACACTTTGGGAGGCTCAGATGGGCAGATCACGGGGTCAGGAGATTGAGACCATCTGGGCTAACTCGGTGAAACCCCGTCTCTACTAAAAATACAAAAAAAAAAAAACAAAAACAAAAATTAGCCGGGCATAGTGGTGGGTGCCTGTAGTCCCAACTACTCGGGAGGCTGAGGCAGGAGAATGGTGTGAACCTGGGAGGCTTAGCTTGCAGTGAGCCGACATCGCACCACTGCGCTCCAGCCTGGGCAATAGGGCGAGACTCCGTCTCAAAGAAAAGGGAGGTGAGGAAAAAAAATCATGACTGTGTGACGTATTTCTATTACCTATCACTGCTCTACTTTATCCAGTTTGAACTACATTATTCAGGGGAATCACACACACACACACACATTACTTTGCAAGGGTCTTTGGAAACACAGCTTTGATTATTTGCCTTTGAATGTGGTAAAACACACATATAGGTTCCTGTATAAGCGTGGCATCTATTTCAATGCCTGTTACTGCAACACTCAGCCAAGTGCATTTTAGGAGTGCTGGCAAGAGGGAAAATACCATTTCCTCACAGGGTGTATGTATATTTTCCTAAGTAGGTCCTCTTTTATGATTTACTCCCTGGGACATCCTTCTTTTCAAACTTTGTATATACTTTCAGGCACTTTATTCCATGTCTAAAACACATTATTTTCTCAGTAAATATTTCTTAAATTGAAATCAATTCATGATTTAAAAGTTTAGTTTTTCATGCTAGGGATAGTTTGAATTTTATGGTTGTGTTTTTATTCAGAGATCTTAGGATTATTTTTCTTCCTTTGAAATTATTACAATTATAATTACTATAATCATAAGATAATTGTAATAATTAATTGTAATAATTATCTTTTGAGGTATGCCACCTACAGAGGTGTTTAGAAGCTGAAAGAAATGTCCCATGAAAAGCCTGCTGGCTCCTTGCTCATTTGTTACTTTTAATGGACAGACCTGTCCCCCACTTTCATGAGTGCCTACACTCTCTGGAGTTTGGAGTCATTTTATCCTGCCTTAGTGGAATCACCACCCTTTTTCAAATGTGGGTTCAGAGGTGAATTTAGATGTTGGGTGCTCACATTTTTGTTTTATGTATTTCAGGAGAAGTTCTTAAAACACCTATAAAAATACTTCACGAAACAAATCACTTTACCTTAAGCATGTGTCTTAATGCTGACTCCTTCACATAGTCATGAAATGAACTGAATGGCATGAATACACCTTAAAGTTTCTTTATAGAATTTGACAGAAAATTATCTTGCAGTTACTCCAATTCTTCCATATAACTGTTTCACATTCTCTATGGCAAAAATGTTGAAAGGGATCTCTGAGTGTGTTCATCAGACTTCACATTTTATAATTATTTCAAAAATTATTGTTTTCTCTAACACCACCGATTATTAATAGAAGAAAAACTGTGTCTGTATATTCCGTGAATGCTAGAATTCCCCCCATTATTTTGTCCTTAACTTTCCTACCCCGTGGGCCATCTCATATACTATCTAAATTTAAATATCTCCTATTTATGCTAATGATGCTAATTTTATTGATCCATGTGGCTGTTCCCAGTCCTTGGATCCCTCCTCTGCTCCTTTTTTTCCCCTCAGGCTAGACCCTGTGGCTGGTTACCCAAATTACTTGCTCAAAAACATCCTTGACTCTTGTATCTGTCTGTTCACCTACTACCTACAATATTCTGATCCTAGACTGTTGCCACAATCCACCTTCTCTGCTCCCATATCCAAGTAGCTGAATCTGCCAAAGAATAATAACAAAAACTTAAAGACCATTACAAACCTGTGGTCTCCAGTTTGACTAGTCACTGTAATATCTACCCCCTTTCCCAATTTTTTCAATGAATTATTTAAACATGTGGTGCTTTTCTCATGTGCCCTCTTCAATATTTTCTTTCTGTCAGCTAATGACTTCTTGTTTTATTGAGAAAACTGTGCCTATCACAACTTTGTTACAAACTCTCATTATAGTTTATCCCTCTACCTGTAAACTATCTCTAGACGAAAAAGTCTTTCCCCGAGACTAGGAAGGTATGTCCATCCATCCTATCAATAGTTGCATAATCTCATTTCCCGAGACTTGACTCTACTTTTCGGCCTCCTACCCTCACTTTCATACTCACCTTGTCTAATGGTTCCTTCTCATGAATATGATGATGCTCAAGCCCCTCTTATTCTGATAAAGTGTCCCTTGACACTGGAGTGCCTCTGTTATTACTCATTTTTTCTGCTTTTCTCATCCAAACTTTACAAAGAAGTAATCTTCACTTCCTTACTTAAATTTTTTAGTTCTCTGAAATCTGTTTATTGCCTCACCACCACAATAGAACTTCTTTCATCAAGGTAACACATATATTTTAATTTTCCAAACTCAATCATCATTTTTCATCCTCATGTTACTGGACTGGACTTTGGAAATCAAAGTACATGAATTATATAATTGTTGAATTGCTTTGACTTTTAATAAAATTTTATTTATGCTAGAAAATGTATAACAATTTAAATATCTCTTAAATTTGATGTTTGTATTTAGGCTTGCAAAGATACAAAACAGCAAGTTCTGTAAGACACAAAACAGAAGACTGTCTACAACAAAAGCTACAAAACTAATTGGTTTAGGAAAACTGCCTTAGCATTGACTCTTCAGGATTTTGGGAGAGGCTGCTGTCATTTTTGAAAAGAATATTAAGTAATATAGTGACTTTGCTCCATTAAGAAACGGTGACCTGGTTTGAGGAGTTCAGAGACTCTTCAAATGTGCCAAAGTTTCTATTTACCTTTCACCAACTTGTTTTTCTTTATTAGGTGCTTATAAGTTATCCAGGTCTGTATCATATTATTATCATAGTTACGGAAATGAGGACAATCCTTTGACCTAAAATGTTTGGTAGTCTCTTACCTTTGAGAAAATGGGAAAGGCTACAGACCTGAAAGAAATTCTGCACTATAGGTGGCTTCATTGAGATGACTCAGTAACTGGCACCTGTATATATCTTTAAAACCTCTCCTTCCTCTGCCAATCTTTTAACATATTTAAAATTGTAAATATTTGGAGTTTTTATATAACTCCAAGCCATAGCCCATTTATTTGTTTTTATACTGACTCTTCTTACGTACATAACATGAATGGCTGCTAAATAAAGTTCTCTTATTCTATAAACATCCTTTAAAGATGATGTTTTTCATAAGCTTCATTTTTATTTCAAAATGTTTTCTAGGTAGTTATACTATTCATGAAGTTATTTTTATTGCTATTTCACTACTCATAATAAAGAAATATATTTAAACTTTCATTATTGCTTATTGCTTACACTCTCTAATTTTACAGCTAAATTCATGACACGTTTGTTCTGAGATTTTAAAAAAGGGTGGGGAGCAGGAAGATGCAGTACCTTAGAACTTTCTATCCAGGGTCTGTGGCACAGGGGCCTGTTGCTCCATGGTTTAAAGTTGCGCAGAAAAGTTAATGTCTTCAGCCTTGGGGAAGCAGTGGGGACTCCCAGTCAAGGGCAGCTTTCTTTGTCAAACCAGTACCCAAATAAATAATATCTTTTCCTTTGTATACTATAATATCAAAGTAATAAATAATTGCTACTTTACAGTAAAGCAGAACTTATCTTTAGGACAAGTATTGAAGAGAACAAAAACTTGATATTATTTTTTATATTGCTATGAAAATGGATTATTTTTATTAGAAACTGATAAATCAAAATTATTTTTAATGGTTATTAGCTAATAAGAACAGGCTGTATATGTATATGTACAAGAAGTTTGAGGTTCATTTAAAAAATGAGAATTATATCATCGATTGCTTTATTTGAATAATATTTTATATAATGATGGTCTGTTTCCTAAATGGCTTATAAGTAAACACAGATTTGAAGGTGTGTTCATACACAATGGCTGGCTTGATTAACTCTAGTGAGAAAAATCACAGCTGCAGGCCAAAAAACTTTTTTATTTATTGTAATGCTATATAAACAGACTGAGTCTTTTTTAGTCATTATTACTGTTTTATGCTTTATGTATTATATTAACATCCAATAGAGCAATATTGTACAAAATAAAATTTATAATAGGCATTTTTCGGCTTCTTCTAAATAACAACGAATTCATTTCTTTTCATCAAACATGTTTTCCTGATTTATGTATCTCTTTATCAGATATTTATTGAGTGCCTACTATGTGCTAGATAGAGATGAAACAGCAGTGGAAAGCAGAGGTGGAATTCTTCTCAAGCTCAAAATGTTAATTTGGTACTGTGGATTCCTTCTTTTTGTAATTATATATGCTAAACCCCCCCAGTCTGAGGAATTGGGATTTAATGTACGCTGTTTTCTGCAGAGAAGAAAAGAAACTCTTCTACTTCGTAAAAGAGAGAATTTGTTATTGAAATAATTGAACAGGGAATAAATAAGAATCCTACTATTATATGTTACTGTTAGAGTCTATAAATGTTAGCCGCTTATTTCTCAAAACTCCGTTTTTGAGGCTATAATCAAGCAATAATAACAATTCTGCTAAAAGCCCAAATTTCTGAATATTCTCTGTTTTGGTATTTTAGAAATATTTTAAAATTTTTGCTAGTTTTACCTTAAGTAGGGGCTTTTATCTGATGATGAGTAATTTTCCCTTTAAGAAATACTAAAGTAGTTTATAAAACTTGTACCAAGAACAAGCTCTAAATTATTTTAAAATGTTCAATGTTAGTAAATGGAAATTTAGTCACAATTAATTCACAATTGCCCTTTAGGAATTTTAGTAACTCCTATATTGGAAAAATGTAAACCCTTTCTATTGAGGCCTACATTTATTTTCATTAAATGTACTACCTATTAACTGTCTCAGATAGTTCCTGAAACTGATGCTGAAGTCATTTCGTGAAAAAAATCACACACTATATTTTATCATCATAATAAATGTGTTAATGTTATCATGGTTATTTATTTTGGCTTTGAATTTCATTAAGTAATACTATTGTCTTAAAAATTTATTACAGAGGGGAGAAAACAAATGCATGTCATTTGGCTGTCTCACCGATGTCAAAGTTTCTTTTCATTCTGGGGGCTGGGTATTGTGGGGAGAAAAGTGGTGTTAGGAAAATAAAGTCTCTGTCTTTCTTGGAGATGGGAGTACTATTTTATGAATCCAATTTCGTATCTATCTTGCCATCTGTCACTAGGCAGAAGAGATATAGGACAGTGGCAAACTCATGTTGAAAAGGCCGTCCTGGGATAACAAAGAGAAAAGTTAATGGACATGGATTTACAAATTATTAATGATTTTTCTTGTCATTTCTTGAAAAATGAAAGCTATGCACGCTGCCTCTCTCCCCAAACAGATTGCATTTTATTCCTCTGCAGTTTGTCCATCAGCCTTCATTCTGACAACATAATCCAGAACTAATCCAGAGCATTCAGTTTTCCTTGTTGGCTCTCAGGCAGCCTGCTTAGACAAATCCTGCTACCTGTCAGCCCTCCTGTGGGTGCCAAACCGGCTGCCAGGTTAACCTCTGGGGAAGCAGGAAGACCTGCTGATTTAACCCCTACTTCCCTTCCTGTAATCCACAGTAAATAGGGAGGATGTGAATAGGCTAACTGTTTTAATCAGGCCTGGATCCCTTAAAATCTGTTTCATACACAGCTTTAAGAACTCAGGTTATGAACATCCCTACATAAAACCACATGGCAGTTCCTCCAAAACGTGGGTCTTAAAGAAGCAGATGGATCAAATACACTGAAAGGTCTTAAATCCTCTAAAGTAGCCTGTGAAATATATATACCATTTCCCTGAGCCACATCATTCATTATAAATACTTCCTAATTATCAGGATGAGGTCTAATCTGATTGTTATGAAAACTCCTATTTTGTTAATTTCAATATGACTGCCATAATTTACCTTTTCTTTATCCCCTGCCTTCCCCAATACATGTATATGCACACACATTAATTCTTATTGCATGACGGTGAATTTGAATATTGTTTACAGATTGGTCTCAAATGATTCCAATATGAGCAAATAACTAGACAAAGTTTTCAAATGAGTAAATATAAATTAATGTTGCATGACATTTAAATGACTCATATTGAATTGATCAAGAAGAAAAATGGAGCAACTTAAGGTAAAAAGCCTCTTGAAAATACTCACTCTTCAAAAAGAACAGTATACTACCTTCTCCTTGTTGAAATTCAAGGCACATCAGTCTATCTGCTCCTGCAGCATCAACAATCCACAGCAGAAAAAAACTTGCATAAGCATGGTGTTCCAAGGCACGCTTTAAAGTTCCACTAAGTTTAGTATCCTGAGAAATGTGATGAAAACTCACTCAGGTCTTTAAACGTTAGGAAGGCGAGATATTCAGGTCAATAGGGGAGGAGGTGAGCTTAGACCAGTCCCTGGAGAGGGAATCTGAACTCCACCATAAACAAGTGGTGGGAATCACTGTGACTTCTAATGAGGATCTTCAGTTCTCCTTCATTTAATTGCAGGCTTTTCTTTAAGAGTGAGAAGGGCAAGGTTTGCTTCTTCCCTACTTATTCCCTCCCACATAACAGAGGATGAAAAATGAGGAATGTTCCTTATGCAAAACACCCAGATGTGGTTTTGATGAAGTGAGTGCACTTGTACACACATAAACACACACACACACACAACACACTCACTTGATGGTTTCTGACCTAACCAGTTATGATATTAAATGTTGTATTCCTACTTCCGCTTGCTGAGTTGACCCGTCTATTATTATGTAATGACTCTTTCTCTCTTTTTATAGTTTTTGTCTTGAAATCAATTTTTAATTATTGTGATAACAAATGTGTTTTTGTAAAAATAATTGTATCAACTTTTATGCAATAGAATAAAAATAATAGTTTTGTGCTTCAGTACCTAATAATTTAAAAAACTAATATTTATATAATTTTCTCTTTTTTACTCAAAAGATAATGTTTGTGCTTGTTTAAAAATAGATTTTTAATTTTTAAAAAAACTTATTTGGGCTTGTTTGTTAGCATTCTTTTCACCTTTCTTTCTCTTTTGATGGTCCATGATTTTTTTTTTCTTTTACTCTTTTAAATTCATATTTGTTTTATTGGTGATAAAGTTTGCTAGGATGTCAGCCAGTAATTTATGACAAAGCAGCTGAATTTCATGGTTAAGGTGAGAACCAGGGATTAATTGTCAAACACCACCATGTAAGATAAAGCTTCTTTTAAAGCAGACCGCTTTGTTTATGTTCTTTTTGATAAGTAGGTAGTTATTAAACTGAACTTTGGAAATAAAATTTAACATTAGAAAGGCAGGATGAGATTTAAAAATTCAACCACTGGAATAAAAAGTCTTTGAAGTATTCTATTAGGTAATATTGATCATTATTAAAAATGTTTTTGAAAGAAGACTTCATTACAATAATGACTAAGTTTTGTGATAAGATACACTGGGGCTATAATCTCCAGATTGACTAGGGCTGACAACCGAGTCACTCACTGGGAGCCAGAGGCCAGGAAATGTGGACTTGGGTGGAGGGAAGTGGGCAGAAGGGGATGTGAGGTTGGGGAGAAGTCAGTTGATTTGGAATGCAGCTGGGGATGCAGGGAGAAAATGTGGCTGCACGAAAGAGAATGGAGTGAAATTTGGGGAGAGAAAATCTATGTAAGCAACTTAAGAAGAGAAAGGGAATAGTGAATAAAAATAGAAAAAGAGGAAGGAAAGAAAGGCGTCTGTGCATAGATTTACATATTAACATACCCCATATAATGGAAAATAATCACGGGAGTTTTAGAAAATAGCGTTACTCAGTAATGCAATCGTTGTGCCATGTTTGAAACTTTCAAGAATATGTATTTTAGGAATTGTAAAGATACATACCTTAACACATAGAATGCAAGAAAAATATTTTAATAATTATATGAAGGCACAGAGGTTAGGAGCATGATCTACAGAGCAGGACTGCCTAGGTTTGAAACTCAGTTCCACCATTCACTAGCTGGGTAATATAGGGAGGAACTATTCTCTTTGTGTTTTATTTCCCCCCTCTCTAAAATGAGGAATATTTATCCATAGTGATGTTGTGCAGATTCCTTTGGATAATATATGTGTAGTGCTTAGAATGGAGCTTGACATGCATTATAGGAGTTCAGTGCAGTTTAACAGTTACTCCTGAGTACAAATGCACTTAAACCTCCATTAAACTTCCAGTGTTAGAACTCTTTAGTCAGAAATCATAAGTCGGTATTTTTAAAATTAACATATCAAGTTGTTTAAGGTTCATATTAAGCAGAATATTTAGAATCTACACATCAGAATTATTTCCAGTGCTTTGGAGCTTTAAAAAAGAACTTTGATCCTTTGAGATACTGACTAAATTGATTTTAAAAACACTTATACACTTCTTTGCCCTGAGATATTTCAGGGCTTAAGTTGACCTACTTTTTGTTTGTTTTTGACATATTTACTCAGTGAAGAATATGCTATTTTCAGAACGGATTGTAAGAAAAGTAGCAAGATGCATCATCGAAGCTATCTATTAAATAGAAATACAAAAAAAACCTATAGCACCCTGGGTTGCCATTTGGTAATAATGACATAAAGCAACTTCAGCTTGAGCAGTCATGCTGTTTAAAATACATTAACTGTTATACAATTAATCAATATGTTGTAAACAAATGCTGAAAATGTTAGGTCATTTTTGATCATCTTTCCTTTCAAAAGCACCAGCTGTAAGGGGTTATCTGGTTATCGATCATGTTTCTTATCAGCCCTGTACATTATGGTATGTTTGTAGTTGGTACATAATCTAAACAACGCTGGCCTAATTCATCGACCTTTGAAATCTGGGTCTAAATGGCAGTAAAACAAGAAGACTGATAACACTTAAAGAAGTCTTTAACTCGGTCTCACTGTCTGGTAAAATTTGAAATGATTCCAGCCTGTAAAGTAAACTACATGGCACATGTTACCTAAGGAACAGTGTTCAAACCAATGGAGGAGAATAAAATTTGAACTTTGAATTTTTAAGTCACCAATTATTTTCAGCAAAGAAGAAACTATACTTGTTAGAATCAATATAAAGATTTTAATTGGTCAGAACCTAGCTTCCACTTTCAGCCAAGCGATAATGAGATGCCCTCAGAGTCTGAATGAAATGTAGATTATTTTAATTTGGAATGAAATATCTCTAATGGTGTTTTGTGGTTTGGGGATTTTTGGAAAAGTTTTGTCAAGTACTTGGAACATACATTCAGTGAATAGACACATATATGTTTTTCCTGAATAAACTGATAAAAAGTGATTTTAAAATATATAAGCAATCACAAATTAAAAACAAAAGAGAAGAAAGTCTAAATTAAGTTGAGTCAACCAACTAGTGGGAACCTTGAATTAATAATAAATTTCTGCATTCTTCACCAGCCCCCACAAGTTTGACTTATACCCACTTTGGCTTGTTGTAAATGGGATCATTCAGTACTTATATGTAACATCATTACTTCTATCACCTAAGGATATTCTATGGTATGGACATGTCAACAAATACTTAGTCTCCTTTTGATATATAAGTTTGTTTTCAAGTTATCACCATTTTGACCATTCAGGTTTATAATATCTTTGCTTCTTTTACACTTACTATTTCCTTAGGACAAATCCTTAGACATAAATTGTTAGATGGTACCTATGTCTAACACTCCACTCTATATTGTTGTATTAACTTTTAGAAAGAGTGCAGCAATTTATACTTTTACTTCCTTTTTATGTATCTATTAGCTTCCATGGTCCATTAACACTATTTCCATGTTTTTTGTTGTTGCTTCGTAAGCTGATAGACAAAGTTTGCCTTTAATTTGCATTTAACTGTGAGAGTGAACAACTTTTCAGAGTTACTGGTCAGTTTATTACTTTTCCTGATGCCTCTGTTTATTTGCCATTGTACACTTTTCCATTGAGTTGGGAAACTTTTTCTTATTTATTTGAAAGCTTTTTACATAAAAGTATATTCCACTTTATTATATATAACAAATATTTATTTAAATTTAGTAATGTATTTTACTATATATTGCAAATATTTCCCCTTTCTGTATTTTAATTATTACTGTGATTTTTAATTTCTAGATTTATTCCATTATGATCATAGAATATGGCCTCTGAAATTTCTGTTTTTTGGATTTTCTTGCTCTTTGTTACCTCATATATGGTCATTTTAAAACATTTTATGAATGCTTAGAGAAGAAAACATATTCTTCATTATAGGTTGAATCGAAAACATTAATTTGATAATATTCAAAATTCTATATTTGATTCTCTTTTCATCTACGTAATCTAACAGAGGTTGTATGGTAAAGTAAATCCTCCTCCTACAATTAAATACCAGAAAATTTCCAGGAGTCTTAAAAATTTATAACAGTATTTGCATTACACATTTTGATACTGTTATTAATTACTGAAAGTTACGACTCTTATGCTTTTATGTAGAAAGAATCATGCTTCTTTTAGCTTAAAATAACCTTCTTGGACATATATAATATTTTTATTCTGTTGTATATATTGTTTGCAAGATATTTGATATCCTTTTACTTTATTTCTTCTGTATCATTTGCTAAGGGATTCTTCCATTTGCTTAGTATTTCTGTGTATATCTCCTTTAGTGAAGCAGAATTTTAATGGTTTGAAGGTGACTCTCTTGACCAGGCTTCAATATAAGGCTTACAGTGATTACGAAAAATGTATTAGAGACGACTATTTTTCATGTTTTAGATAATTTTAACAAAACACTGGAATTACCTATTCTTTGAGAGACCAAATTGACTAACAATAAAGTTATGAGTTTGCTTCATATTGGGGTAAGCTTAAAATTAAGTTGTGATTTTAAAAGGCAGAACTTATAATTAATGAAACTAGTCACAGTTTTGACAACTTGCTTAGACTTTTTGGTGTTTCCTCTCTTTAGAACAGAATATTTGATTCATTTATTTGCAACTTTGTATCCCAGTTGCAAATTCTACGATAACTGAAAAGTTCCATTCGATATCTTGTTGCATTAGATTTAGGTAATGATACAAATTTCATTTTTCTTCTTCTCTTCAATATCTTTTGGGAATTCAATATATATTCTATATTTAGTATAGAGTAAGTGAGAGACAAAAACAAAACAAAAAAGCAACTTAAAAGTAGAGGTTAAGTTATTTCCTTTCTAAAACTGAAACTGCACACACAAGAAATCTCTCCATTAAAATAATGAGCTATTGTTGAGCTAAAAAGGAAAATGAGAAACAGAATTTATGTAGCAGTGAAAACAATCTCATTTTAATAAAACAGCTTTTTCCAAGTCAATTCTATTCATATCTTTTATGGGTACGCATAGGCCATACATTCATTCATTTATCAATTATAAATTTATCGAATGGTTCATTCATCCCAAAACTTACATATACAAAAAACAAGCCATTGTGAGTCATACACCTAGTACTATGAAGATACTTGAAACATAGCATGACAGTAATTTTGTACTTATGGAATTTGTCATACAGTGGGGAGATAACACATTGTCACAATTAAGTAAATATAGATATGGAGAAATTTTATTAGAAGCTGATATGAAACTTATTTTATGAAGAGACTCCCCCTACAATGCCTCCCAATGATGTTTTGGTGATATTTTGATGAGTTACAATCTGGACAGAGGCTAGGCTTCCAAGGACTGGCTATCAGCTGGCGCCTAGGTTTCATAAGACAGAGAAAGCCCTCTGCCTAATAGAGGGACATTTGGCTGTGCTGGTTGACTGAGCGCTGATTGTGTGGGGAAAGCATAAGAAGGTAAGAAGACTTCTTGGAGCCAGGTGCGGCGGCTCATACCTGTAATCCCAGCACTTTAGGAGGCTGAGGTGGGTAGATCACTTGAGATCGGGAGTTTGAGACCAGCCTGGCTGACATGGTGAAACCTCATCTCTACAAAAAATTAGCTGGGCGTGGTGGCATGCACCTGTAATCTCAGCTCCTTGGGAGGCTGAGGCACAAGGACTGCTGGAGCCTGGGAGGCAAAGGTTGCAGTTTGAGGTGAGATAGCACCATTGCCCTCCAGCCTGGGTAACAGAGCAAGACTGTATCTCAGAAAAACAAAACAAGACATCCTGGGGAAGCCCAGCTAAGACAGGGACATGGGGAAGACAAAAGAATAGCCAATAAGCATTTTAAACTGCTTTTAAATTGTTTCTGAGGTTCTTTCGTGTGAAATACCTGTCTTGCAGGTTATAACATTTTATGTTAAAAAAATCTTTGTTTCTCATCAATTGGTATGTGTCTTTTTGGGAAACATTACAAAGTATAGAGTATCACATACCGACTGGTGCCAGGTGAAAACAGAACTAACTTGTTGCATAGATCTTACAAACCAGAGGAAAAGGGAGAAGCTGACATTTGAGTAACAGTAAATCAAAATTTTTGATGTGGCATAACTCATCCACAAAATTACACTCCTCTTCCATAGGAGTTTAGCAAATGGAAAGATTATTTCCTACTGTATAATTAGAAGATCTGTAGAAACAGTGGGATTTGAAAATAGGTTTCTTTGATGAGTGAATGCTGATCATAAGAGAAGTTAATATATGGGGGGATACTTCCAATGAGAAGAAGAGAGTGGGTGGATTTAGAAATGTAGACATGTATCAGGTATATTCAGAGAATGGGGGAATATTTCAGTTTCTTTAGTCCTTAAAGGCAAAATCTGAGAGTTGAAAAAAATGTTGAATATGCATATTTGAAAGGACTTAACAGGTTCTGAAATGTTATATTACTTACCGAATGAATAGCAATAAGTTCATTGCCAAATTAATAGACATGTTGAAGGTAATTTTCATAAAAACTCATGATTTGTTTTAATAAACTAGTTCTAAAGCTTATCTAGGGTAATAAACATATGAGCATATATTCAGAAAAAATACAGTGATAAAACTGAAAATACAGATGCAATTATTTAAACATTTCAGTAGTGATTCTGAGAATGGGCAGACAAATAAATGTATTAGGAGTTCTTGAAATAGACTTATTGAGCTAAAGCAGATATTAGGGTTGGATTGCAAAGGGAAGGATTATTTGGTAAATAGTGTTAGCTGACATTTTGGAAAAAAAGATAATGTAAATCCTGACATTTCACATCTCATATTTAGAAAATCATGTGATATCAAATAATTTTAAAACATAGAAACATCCCAAAATAAAAAGATTGAAATACCTATCAAATTTTTATTTGGGCACAGAAAAGGAAGAATATGACTGGCAAATTTTAGAAGCAACTGAAGTCATCATGGAGTTGAATGTCTATAATTGACATAAAATTGATATAAACAAATAGGATATAAATACATAGGATATAATGAAATAGAAGTTTGAGGGCAGGAGAGTCCATTTTGGATTGCAGCAGCTGAAGAAGGCACATCAACATCAGAATTTCCTTAAGGAAAGGAAAGGATTTCTTCAGAGTAGGACAAGTGGAGAGGAGGTAAGTGTGAAGTGGCCTGGAGCTGTGAAAGACATTTGCAGGGCAAAATGATCCTACTGGCCTGTGCAGAAGCAGAACATGCTGTTGGGAACAGCTGAGAGGTCAGATTAAGGAAGGTCTTGAAAATCAGTCTTAGGAGTACCCTATATGGTACAAAATGACTTAGAAAATGGCTGTGGGAAATTAGGCATGAAATAAAGATGGCCAGACACTTTTTATTTTCAATTAATTTCTTTCCATTTGAGTACCCAGTGTTTTGTCTTTTCAGTATAAATCTCCAGAATGGAAAAGTCAAAACTATGTTTCCATTAAGATTTGTTTGTCACCTTTTGTTCTGAGCGGGAAAGACCAAATCCTTTTACAACAGTTAATTCAACTTCAAAGCCAAATGACAGGAGGCGAGCACACACTTACCACAATAGTTTTGTGACACTTATTAATAGTATTTTTTATTTCTGATTGAATGTATTTCAACTAATCATTCTAGCATTGCTACAAGATTGTCTTGCCATACCTTATAACTTCTAAAATAGCAAGACATTCTCAAGTGTAATAAAATACGGGACAACACTTCTTGATGTTTGCCACTTTTGTTGATTACAATGCTCCATCTCATCTCCTTGGCCCTTTCATTGATGATTCCTGCTTAAGGTGTCATCACTCAACTTTCTCATGACAGTTGAACTGCAAAAAAATAAGGATGAAATCTGAGATCATTTTTTAAAGAAGGATTTGCTAACTTTTAGAAATGCTTAATAAAAATGGCTAATATATATAACTATGAATGTAAATATAATAGCCAAACCAGTTATTTAAGCACATTTACTCTTTAAAACAATCCACTTAGGTAAGTACCCACCTTACATGTGAAGAAACTGAGGCTTATAGAGGTTATGTAACTTGCTGGGATCACTTAACTGGTGAGTGGCACAGCTAGCATTTGAATCTAGACAATGTAGCTCCAAATTTCAGTCAATGTGATATGACTACATCATATCACATCCACCATTTCCTACATGTTGAGTTCTCCTTATTTGTCAAGATTCGGTTAACTCTTACCTTCAATGAGGACTTCTCTAATTCCTCACCTGGATTTACTCACTGTATTCTTTAGGCTCTCAGTAACCTTAACTTGTACCTTTACTATAGCATGTGTCATATTACAGTTTAATCTCTTATAGTTTTATATTTTATAACAAACATTGCAAATTGCAGACTGAATTGGGAAGAAGGGTCATTTTGATTTACTGAAGTAATGTTTAAGTATATTTTATTTTGAATGCTTCTGCATGGCGCACACTGTAGAGTTATTTAGAGTTCCCACTATACCCTCATGTCTTACGCTTAGCTAGTTCCTGAATTTGCATTTCCTGGCTGTACTCTCAAAGGCTGTTGCTTCTGTGTTCTGTGTTGTGTATTTTCTTTTACCCTCTGCTTATTTTCCCTTACATTCTTCCTTCTTCACCTTTCCCCAAACTCACCTCTGGGTTAAAAGCTCTTTGAACTCAGATCCTGTGTTTTATTCATTTTTTTTGTTTGCTTTCATCACCATATACCACAGAGCCTGGCATATAGCTAGAAATAATTACAATGACTTTGAAAATTTTTGGTCTGCTCTTCTTGATGCTTAGGATTACGTAAAACTTCTATCAAAATAGGAGTGCTCTAATTAAATATTTCCAAGAAATGTTTGAAAGGACATTGCTACCATTTACCTTCACATAAACAATTTTTAAATGGCTTAAATGTCACTTGTGAATAATTCCTGTAGAACTATGTCTATAGCTTTTGTTTAAAAATACATACACGATTTTTCCATCAGTAAAGATGTTTAAATTTAGTCAAATGTTTGGTAGTAATCTCACCAAATAGCTATTTGAGGAAGAGTATTTTTTTTCACAGCACTTTGAGTCTAGATATAGTCATAATGGTTGCAAGTCATTATTTCTTATTTGACAGGATGTTATTTTCTTAATCTGTAGTAACACTCAACTTGGAAAATAATGTCCTCTTTATTATCTGTAAATTACAGGCCAAGTCAAATCTTTTAAAAGATCATGCACTAATTGTCATTTTTTTCTTTACTGGAGATAAAACCAATGTTTTTTATTTGAAAGCTGTTAATATCACCCAATTCCCTTGTTTCCACTGAAGGGGCAGAATCAGAAATAATTATATGGTTAAGTTGTTTATAATAATTTCTTTAAAAAAACTCATTAACTCTAGCATCAATATTCATAATATTCTAATAAAAATTCTGTTCTGAAATAGATTTGCTAATTAGATTATAGTCAGGATTCAGCTATACTAGAATATAAAACTACTTCAGTTAAACTAAATATTTAGAATGTGTTACTTCAAATAATTATCATTTGGTTTAAATTACTATTCACCTACTGGATAGAAACTAAAGTTTTCAAGATATAACGAGGACAATATACTGAAATAAAAGAAAAATGTTATAAGCAGTACAGTTGAATATAGGTAGCAGGGATGAACAAAATCATATTATATATAAATGAAGAATTTTTTTCTTATGTCGCTCTATGAAATCCATTTTCAACATCGAGTACTGCCAGCTTCAGTTACTGTAAACATTTCATAAGCTACTCCTCAAAATATGACCTCACCTCTGTTGGGATGTTGTAAAGATTTTTAGTTCTAAAGGGGAAAAAATGTAAATTCATAAGGCCTATACCTTAGACATACTTTTAACAGTTTGGGTTTAAATAAGACCTATTTTGCTGCACTTATGGATAGAAATGAATCATAATTTTTCTTTAAATCTTGGGGCAAGTCATTTAAAAATACGAAATTAAAGCTGCACAGTGATTGTCATGCATGGCTGGAAGCGGTAACCACTTCAGCCGTTGAAATACACTGCGATTGGTGTTCATGTGGATTACATTTTAATATTGTACTGGAAGCTTAATTATAAAGGATTATTAGCAGATCATAAGAGGACTACAATGAAATAGGGTCGTGCAGAGTGGAGTATTATTAGCTTCCTAATCTTCAAGTCATATCTTCCTTGCAGGTTGACATCTTTCTTCAGTGTGAACTGTGGACTGGGTTTATAAGGGCTACGAGTTATTTCCTCCGACATTTTTAGCAAAATGTCTGTCTCTGCATTGTTATGGGTTTGAATTCTTCGCTGGTTGGTATGGTTGCTCCTGGTAGCGTTCTATGATGCTTAGAAATTGAGCTTCATAATATGGTCCCTCCAAAGCTACTTGACTCCATTGGCTAACAAGTGTCAGTCGATAAAAAAGATGAGCAAGATGGAGGATAAGTAGATCTTTATTTTATTTCTTTGCAAAGGTGAAAAATGAAATAAATGAATATATTGAAGCACGTACTTGGGCTCCACATTTAAAATCTTGCTAATCTCACAGCAAAACTGCAATTAGGCAAAGAATCAGCGCTGCCTGTTAAACTTTTCAACAGATGATAGGAGTAGCCAGGCATAAGCAACTCTGTCTTTCATAATACGGGTGCGGCATTGTCTTAAAATAGCACTGATGTTGACTTTGTCATGTTAACTGTGGGAACTTTGGAGGAAATACATTTAGGCACTTCAAGACTATAAGTTAAAAGATAAGGCCAACTGATACTGTGACCAGTGTGCCTGAGAGGTAAATTGCATGGAGAAACTAAACATGACAGGCTTAGATAAAACACTTATTATGATTAATACCAGAAGTAGTAACAAGCTCATTTCTTTCTGCAGCCCCAGGAAACCTCACTTTTACCTGATAATGCTTATGGCTCCAGCTCACTCACCCAAGCCCTACAGTGTCTTAGTGGCAGGCTACTAATCTGTGACACATCAGGACTTTGGGAATTCTTGCTTCTCTGATTTTCACCTTTCTTTAGAAGATTTACAAATCATTACTGTGCAATTCCCATAAAAAGAGCTTAAGGACGGTAGGCCAGAGGTCTAATATTCACCGAAACTAGCTGAGACTTATTGTAATTTATTTTCTTAAATATAGGTAGATGTCATCTGCTGTTGGTTCTTGGACTATGTACAGGAATAGAGACTTTACCTGAGTTATTGTTGAGGGAAATAAATGAGGCAGACTAACTACACCAATATTTGGGAACTTATTTTGGACAAATATGAGAGGCAGCAAGAACTATAATTTCGTTACACTGTTAACATCCACAGAAGACAAACTCATCTGCTTTTATATATATCACTCATAATGACATATTCATCTCCTTAGAACTGTAGAATTTTGAAGTTGGAAGAAAATGTAAAGGTCTTACAACCTGACCCATTACTAATCTATTATATCCCTGACACTTTCACCCATGAGAAGCTCATTATCACTTGAGAAAGCACTTCGATTTTCTAAACAGCTTTATTCTTATCCAGTTCTAACTAGTATTGATCTGATCTGTCTCTATATAACTTTGGCCTGCTTGTTCTAGTTTGGTACCTTGCAATTGTCCAAAATATGTAGAATCTTTGTTGACAAGGCAATTCTTCAAAACATGTAATTTTTCTAAGGTATGTATTCTAGCAGAAAAATTCCAGTTTCTCCAGTCATTTGACAAATAAAATGATCTTTAAGCAATTCATTTCTTTAAGAATGCCACCAATATTTTAATATTTCACTTAAAATATTAATATTTCACTTAATATTGTACTTAAAGTATTTACTTGGAATTCTACATTTCTACATTAAGTAAATACTTTACTTTGAATGTTGTAATGACCAGCCCATAATGTAGTTGTACTCTGGCAGTGGAAACTGCACTTTAGCTAATGAACTCTAAATTAATTGTACATTACTTTTTTGGGTAGTCATTTCTTGATTGATTCACATACAATCAAGTGGAGAGAAATTAAATAAGCTTTAAGTTCATTTGTTTTTTAAGTGTGTTAACATCTACTGTTGTTAAATTAGGTAACTATTTGAATTGTTTTTTTTTTTTTTTTTTTTTTTTGAGACGGAGTCTCGCTGTGTCGCCCAGGCTGGAGTACAGTGGCGCGATCTCGGCTCACTGCAAGCTCCGCCTCCCGGGTTCACGCCATTCTCCTGCCTCAGCCTCCGAGTAGCTGGGACTACAGGTGCCCGCCACCACGCCTGGCTAATTTTTTGTAGTCGATGTTTAGGACCTTAAAACTCACCTCATTAGTATGGTCCAAATGTTCCACCTATTGGGATCTTATTTAAAGTCTTCCTTCCAAGCTCAAATTAATGTATAAATTAACAATCTTTGTCTCTAATTGTGCATCTGTGTAATCTAATGAGTACATATACTTATTGGCATGTAGCATTCAGTAAATATTGTGTGCAGGCTGCATGAGAGTAAGGAAACCTGATTGGTCTGTTTTTATGACCCTATATTTAACTCTTAGAAAATGCTGGTGTATTGACACGCAGTAAGCACTCAATAAATACTACTGAATTAATGAATAAGCAAATGCATGAAAACTGTAATGTCATTAGTGTCTGAATGTGGGGGTACAAAATCATAAATAGTGTTACAGGTAGTAGGAGCTAAGGCCTAGAAAGCAGATGTGCTCATAGATATAATCGTTCCCATTTCCAGTGACATTAAATTCACTTGAAAGATGGCAGCCTAGAGAGATGGCTTACATCAGAAAAGTCAAGAAGGTTATTGGTGTTTTTATCTATTCAGTCCCTTTCGCCAGATCATGACATGAAAGAAGCCGAAAGTCTTAACTTTCTTTATAATTTTTCCTGGCTGAGGAGTAGTAGAAAAATTCTTACCTAGCCAGCAGTGACTGGAAGTTTCAGAAAGAGCTGATAGACATGAAGGAACTTCGAGAACTGAAATTATGTCAGAGTAGATAGCAACACATTTGGATTTACTTCCTAGGGCCAGATGGGGTGAAAATGTGTCAGTGGATGTCCCCATGAATAGATAACATGTATTGTACCAGTTGCAAAGCTTCTCTCTTCTTTCCAACAGTTTCACATCATTTGGTTTCCTAATATTTAGGTATAACTCTCAGAAAAGGGGCCACACTTACAAATTGAGTTGATGAAAAAGTAAATTTATATTTTTTGCCTACTGAATTTATGGATTAAGTTTAATATCTACTAAATAATTCAAGTGAGACAATTTTGAACATACCAAGATTCTGTGAGCATCACAGTGAGCCAACCCTCGGAACTGGATTATGATAGGGAAAAAACCCAAAGTATTATAACTAGGGCTCAAGATTTATTATGTAGTAATATTCTAAACAATAAAATTCACTGTATGGTAAACTTATTGCAGAATCACTTGCATCACTGACATAGGACTGTATTAACAAGGGTTCTTGGTTTCACAAAATAGAATATGTTCTGGACAGTTTAAATAGAAAAGGAGTATATTAGAAGGGTGATAGATATTTCACAGAGTTATTGGAGAGGTTGGCAAAGCTTGAGGTTAAACTCAAACTCTGCCCGAAACTAGGCCCAGAATTATCGCTGCTTCTACTGCTGTCACTGATAACTGAATGTCAGTGACTCAACTTTACTGCAAAGAGTACAACTGCCAGCCCCAATGTCCATTTTTGCATTAGGAAAGTGACCACACAATCAATCCCTGCTTCACTCCAAGCATCTGCTACAAAATGTACCAGTAAAGTTCAAGCTTATCACGGATCCTCTTTGCTGGAGGTACTCATTTCTAAATCAGAGAGTCTTGAGTAGTTGGGTGTGATAAGTGAGTTCACATGTCTGTAGCTTAGTCATCGAGAAGGTTCTATTTTATATGTATATAAATAAATTCTGCATTCTGACTTCTACATTAAAAAAGGACACTCAAAACCTAGACATTTTCTTTACTGTAGAAAAACTATTTAAAATATAATGGGCAGTCATAAACTTATGCATTGGAGACAAAGAATTGAACAAAAGGTCAAATATTCTGGCTATTGTATAGTTTATATTCTGGGGAGCTGGATGAGGGGGCTGGGAGAAAGGAGAAGACCAAGTAATAAATATCTATGTAGAAATTTTAGTATGCCAGGTGGTTATAACTTTATATCAAATAATGGAGCAAGGAAGGGTGATAGAGAAATGCAGAAGCAAAAAATATTGCATAAATAGCCATGGTTATCATTAGGAAGGCCTTAGTAAAGAGAGGATATTTGAGATCAGAGAGTTAAGAAAGAACCAACTGTCCCTACAGGAAAGACACCAATGTCAATGGAATAAATCCCATTTATTAAATAGCTCTCTTTTCCCCAAAATAGATCTAAAATGTTGCGGTTATCACCTAGTACATATGGTCTCCTTATTTAAATAAGAAAATCTTTAAAATAAATTTCTGAATTCTGTAAAAAATGACATATAGACAAAAACAGACAAAATAGTCCAATAACAATAAGAAAATAATCCAATAACAAGAAATATGTATGATTTCATAACATGAAACTATTTTACTTTTACATCAAAAAATAAAATTCAAGGACTACTTATAATACAAATTCTGGTTTCTAAATATATCATTTTCATGGTTTCTTAAATGGGATGTTTGTTTATACATAACTTGCATGCATTTCTCTTTTTCTAATGATTAAGGGTATATATTTTTTGTACCCCTCCCCTACTTTAAAGATATT
The DNA here is from genome assembly GCF_000951035.1 of Colobus angolensis palliatus. Taxonomy (NCBI): domain Eukaryota; kingdom Metazoa; phylum Chordata; class Mammalia; order Primates; family Cercopithecidae; genus Colobus; species Colobus angolensis. The sequence goes on along the minus strand of NW_012116032.1, from coordinate 242,615 downwards.
CACAACAACAGTTTCACAATGATTTCTATAAATTCTAGTTTCTAGAAATGTGATTTGCCTAGGCTTGAAGACCTAAACTAATTAAAAGTAGGTTATTTACTCTCAGTTCCTTATCTAGCTTGAGTTTCAAAACCCTTTTAAACAATATTAGCTCTACCATTTTCATATGATGATCATTATAATTGTTGAGGAAAATAAACACTAAATTGTATATGTGTGTGTGTGTGTGTGTGTGTGTGTCTGCACATACTCTACCTTCCCCAGAGACTGACCCTATCCCTTACTCTGTCTCTCTCTCTCTATAATATATATATTTATTATATTTATATATTATATATTTAATACATGTATTTATATATAGTATATAATATATGTTTATTTATACTTTATATGTAAATATATATATATATATAACCAATCAATCAAACCAAATAAGCTAATAACAACAAAAAACAGCATACCCTTCTCTCCATTTCACAAGTAAATGTTTTTTCTTTTTTTCAAAAAACTCAGTTCTATTTGGGTTTTGGCTATGCTACTTTTTGGTATTCAAGTGTGTTGAGTTATGAGAGTTCCTTTCCAATTTCTGTTCACAATCATCCCTGTGCATGTAGATCAATTTCATTAGCTTTCTCTGGTTCAGTTTCAGTTTACTTTTATGGCCATATTTATCTTTTATAGACTTTCATTTTTCTTGATCATTTACTGTTTAAGAATTTCTAGTGTTATCTATCTGTTAGTCAACTTAAGAATATGCTATTTCAGAGGACAGGCACTTTTTTTTACTATAGCCAACATTTCCTTTTTTTCTTCTTTTAAATTAGATGAGTTCTGAGATGAGAATCCCTCTTTGCCAACATTTTTTTGCCAATTTCATTTTATTCTCTTGTTTTTTGTGATACCCACTTCTTCATCCACCAAGTGTCTACTGAGTGGCTGCTGTGTGTATAGTATGAACTAGGATCTATCAGAACACAAAAATGAATCAATTGTGCATTCTACCCAAAAAACTACAGTCTGCAAAGGAAGATTAGATATGTGCCCAAATAAATATGATAACTTATATAACAAGATATTTTAATCATCAGTGTATATAAAGCATTGCTAAAACTGTACTTGGTGTACAGATTATTGATGACTTTGACAGAGATCATGTTTGAGGTGGTCTGTGGAGTGCATAGATACAGATGAAAGCAATTGCATTCCAATCAAAGCGGCAGAATAAGATCGTAATAGGAGTATGAAAATGTCCTACATTCAGAGAACAAAAAACTGTTCATTTTGCCTAGATTATAGAGTTAATAAAAAAGTAACAATTTTGCAAAGATATGTTGGGATCAGATGAAGGGTATGTCCTAGCATTTAGGCTAAGAGTGTTGGGTTTTGTGTTGATAATGTTTGCAGAAATAGTAAAGTGTTATGAACAGAACTTTAAACTGCCAGCAGAAGCCAAGACAGGTTAGAAAAGCGAGGCCGGCGGATCACAAGGTCAGAAGTTCGAGACCAGCCTGACCAACATGATGAAACCCCGTCTCTACTGAAAATACAAAAATTAGCCGGGCGTAGTGGTATACGCTTGTAATCCCAGCTACTCAGGAGGCTGAGGCAGGAGAATAGCTTGAACCCAGGAGGCAGAGTTTGCAGTGAGCTGAGATTGAGCCACTGAACTCCAGCCTAGGCGACAGAGTGAGACTCCATCTCAAAAAAAAAAAAAAAAATTTGAGTGACTAGAAAAGAGTTTAAATGCTTTTGGGGAGATAGAAGCCACAAGACTCATGGTTTAGGTTAGGTTGCCTAGGTTAGATAGCAGTGAGGCTCAGAGTAGGAGATGAGTCCAAGGGATTCAAGAGAGAGGAGAAGAAAATTTTCAAAAAAAGTTTATATGCAGCAGGTATACAAGAATATGGGTATAGCGTTGTTACAGTATTGAAATACTGGTTGATAAGTCCCGCTTCCTCGAGACACCCAACTGTCCCCCCAGTTCCCTGGATGCTTGGAGCTCTCTCCAGGTCTAGGATTCTCACAACCCAGCAGCTGAACAACTCACTGCTGGAGCATAGAGGGCCTCTGGAAACTGACTGGCTGGTGCCTGTTCAGTACTGCTTATTAAATAGTTTGAACATCACCCTTGACATGTATGGATTTATTAAAATTAAGTTCAAAGTACCATTTCTCCACTCCTGCCTCCTTAGCCTGTTGGGATATGAAATCATCAGCAAGTCAAAGCAAGATAAGGCAAGGCAAGGATTTATCAGGCGCTCTCTGTTTTTAGCAGAATAAGACTTCCAGGTGATCTCCAGAAGGTTGACATTTTCAGTCATAAATATATCATGCTTATGTGTTGGCTTTATAATTTAATTGGGAAAACATCAGTTTCATTTTCTGTCTGGGAAGCTTTGTTGATAACTGTAGCAGTTTAGTCATCATAATATTGAGTAAATTTTTGTATTCCCAGTAATGTCTTTTTGTCTTTGCAAAGAAACTTCTAGAAAAAAATTACACATTTACATTATTATACATAAATATATACGTATGGTTTATACAAAAGTGCATAGGTACATATGTAAAAGTATACATTTACATTATTATAATTACATAGATTAAAATCCAGTTAGCTACATTATGTGTTTCTAGTTCAGATATTATAATTATTAGGAGACAGTCTAAACTAGATGGACTAAAAACTATACACTGAAACTTTTTTTTCCTGCTTTTCGAATCATCTTAGACAATACTTTTTATTCTCTTTGAGTCCCAGATGTTCCTGTGAAATATGAATGGTTATTACCTATTAGACCAATGCAAAAAGTAGTACTTGAATACAAGAGAAAATTAGGTAGCTGTAATGTTAGTTCTGATGTTTCAATTCATTGGGAAGTCTTTGTGTTTGGAAATACTGTTTATTAAATTAGGAAGTGCATGACTGAGGCTGGAATCCCTGATTATAGTTCACTCTTTCATGGAGCTTAAATGCAACACATTTGAAGCAGCAAATCCAAGATGACACCTACTTTTGAAGTGATGAAATACAGGAACAATTCATAGTTGTTGAATAAATGTATCATTTGTGTTTTATGAAAATTGTGTTTCAAAAGACTTTCATGTGATTTCATTTATGAGAGGCAAGTGAAATTATTACTTTTCATTTTAAAGTAGTCTATAGGTGTGTCCTGTTTTAGCTTAATTCAATTGAAAAATACATATTAAGTTTTTGCCATGTTCAAGACACAGTTCTGGGGACCTCAGAAAAGAGGAGGATAGATAAGACTTCCTATATGAGAGAAATATAGGAAAAATAAATACACAAATAACTCTGGTGTTAGATACATGTGAATATATTTTAACACACACACACAGGATTCAAGAAGAAATGACTTCCATACATTTGGGGGGGATGATACAGATTACATCTACCATATTTTGAACAATCATTGTGTGCTAAACACTTGAAAGGATATCTCTCATTTACTTTTCACAACATTTTTATGAGATAGGTGCAAGCATGTCATGTCAGTATTTCATAAATGAGGAAACTGAATCTTGGAGTAATAAAGTAACTTGCTTAAGGTCACCTATGTAGTAATGAAGTGAATCAAGTTTCTAGCCTAGAAAATATGATTTTGAAGTCTGAGCTGTTTACCAAGTTATTCCCTTATGAATCAATTTTAAGATAAAGTTTCAAGATCCATGACTCTACTTTCAAATAATCTAAGATCGAGCATATTAGAAAAAAAAATTTATTTGGTTGCCTATTTATTTTTGTATCAGAAATAAATAAGCATTAGAGATGTTAACAACTGATGGGTAGAGGTAGAATAACAATCAGATTTCCTGGCACTTAAATTTATCATGCTAAATCTTGAGAAATCTGAAAGAATGACTGAAAATAGATTATGAGACTGGGCTGGACAGTAGAGTTCAGTTTTTTATGTATCTCAATAAAGGTGTTGTTGATAAGAGCTACAGGTAAAAAATAGCAGAGAGAAAGTTGAGCCAGTCTGAATTTCAGTCTTATCTCTAAAATCATTAAAAATTATATTTGGTTAAAAGTAATACAGAGCTGTGGCCGGGCATGGTGGATCATGCCTGTAATCCCAGCACTTTGGGAGGCTGAGGTGGGCGGATCACCTGAGGTTGGGAGTTCGAGACCAGTTTGACCAACATGGAGAAACCCCATCTCTACTAAAAACACAAAATTAGCCAGGCGTGGTGGTGCATGCCCGTAATCCCAGCTACTCAGGAGGCTGAGACAAGAGAATCACTTGAACCCGGGAGGCGGAGGTTGCGGTGAGCGGAGATCGTGCCATTGCACTCCAGCCTGGGCAAGAAGAGCGAAACTCCATCTCAAAAATAATAACAATAATAATATAGAACCAACTTATATCAAAGAAATATAAATATGGCAATTCATCAAATATTTTGTGTATGAGTAGATTTTTCAATAAAAGTAATTTAATATGAAAAATATTAGAGAAATAAGAAAAAGATGCATTAATATTAAAAATACTAGACTGTATCAGAGAGAAGAAAAATAGTTTAATTTTCAGTGTTAAACTGTTAATTCGTGCAATGAAAATTAGTTGAATATTGCCCATGTGCTAGGAACTATTTTAGACACTTGAAGTATAATAGTAAATGTAAAGAAAAAATCTCTGCCCTCCTGAAATTTGTGTGAATAAATAAATATGAATAAAAATACATAATAATCATGCCCAATTATGATAAATGCTATGGAGAAAATGAAAGCAAGGGTCAGGGGAATGGAGTGACTTCTTCAAATATACAAAGGAGAGGGGAAGAACTTGAAATTCTAAACTTACTGGTGATCATGCTATTTTTTTACTTCCATGTCTTCACACATTCCATGATAAGATATGTGACCAAGAAACCATCAGGATCAGAGGACATGAAGAGCCACTTCCCTTTGTGACATGGAATTATGTGAGTCCACAGTTATTATGTCAGTAACACTGTCAGATTTGGGTGGGCCTAGATCAACTGAACTACGGTGCATTAAAACCATCCATTTTATTGTAGTGGAGGAATCTATAAATTTATTAGTCCATTAGTTCTTAGGTGAAGGAGTTAAATGTCATTATCCTGAGGAAGCACTTCATTTTAAGTGACAGCAGGAGAGACTGAGATTAATATGTACAGTCCTCAATCAGAAATAAATTTGAACAAAAAGTAAGCAGAGGCAGAGGATAATTCTTAATAAAAGAAGTTAATGAGTTAATGTTTGTATTTACTTAGGACTAATTTAGTATTTCTGGTGGCAGTAGATTTCTCTGGCCATTGTCAATTTACAGAGACTGATTTAATATTTCCCTTTGTAAATTATTACTGCCAGAATCCTTGAAATCTGTACAATGTGGATATAGCATCATATATGTGCATAGATAGTGTAATTCTTTATTCAATGGAGATACTGCAAGTAGAAAAGAGCAATGGAGGCCAGGTGCAGTGGCTCACTCCTGCAATCCCAGCACTTTGGAAGGCCACAGTGGGCACATTACTTGAGATGCGGAGTTTGAGACCAGCCTGGGTAATGCTGCAAAACCCCATCTCTACAAAATAAAAAAATTAGCAGGGCCTGGTGGCATGCACCTATTGTATTTGGGAGGTTGAGGTGGGAGGATGGCTTGAGCCTGGGGAGTCAAGGCTGCAGTGAGCTGCAATCACACCACTGCACTCCAGCCTGGGCATCACAGGGGGCATGATTAGTGACAATCTTTGTGACAAGAAGCCTTAGAAAGGTCTGGGTTCCCTCTGGATGGGCTGTCCTAACCTCAGAGCTCCATGGTGACTAACCTGCAGGTATAAGAGTCACTGCAAAAAAGGAAATGATTTCAGATTGATGTTTTAAATATAATTTTTTCATAAAATACAATATATGCAACTACTTGTATTTTGTTTTTTAATACCTAATGCATTGGAATAAAATTTCAGAAAGTACAAAATATCAGATTATAATAAATATGCTTTTAGAAAAATAATGTTCAGGAAGATGCTTGGGCAGTTGGAATTTTTTTCATTTTTTGGTTTATAAGCTATTTAACTGCAAAAAAATGTTCTACTTTATGTTGCCTTTCATTGCTGTACTCTTTAAGAAATTTTTTTTAAATTAAAAGTGAACCAAATTTAACATAAAAAATATTTCTAGCCAGCCATGGTGGTTCACCCCTGTGATCCCAGCACTTTGGGAAGCCGAGGCAGGAGGATTGCTTGAGCCAGGGAGTTTGAGACCAGTCTGGCAAACATGGGAAAACCTAATCTCTACAAAAAATACAAAAATTAACTGAGTATGGTAGTGTGCACCTAGAATCCCAGTTACCAGGAGGGATTCCTTAATCCTGGGAGATAGAGGTTGAGGTGAGCTGAGATCGCACCATTGCACTCCAGCCTGGGTGACAGAGAGAGACCCTGTCTCAAACACACACGCGCGCACACATACACACACACACACACACACACACAACTCCAAAGAAAACTATCCCTAAAGCTCCTTAATTGATACGAAATTTTTGTCAACTATTTCCATCTTCTGGGCAATAGCTTAAGGGTATAAATTCTACTCAGAGAAACAATGTATCAAAATCAGTTGTTTGGTTGAGCCAATTTGTACTTACAACTGTGTGATAGGTAAACACAAGCTACAAATTCCTCCTTTCTCAGCTAGAACAGTGGTTTGTAAGGTGGACGAGCATCCCCAGGTATCATAAGCACACGACTCATGAGGGTGGAAAAGGATAAGATTATAGGTTCTATTTATCTCATTTTTTTTTACCTAAAATGGGAAAGAATTAAAGTTAGTAGTGTGTTGTATATGTTCTGACACTTTGACTCTGCCTATGCCTGATTTTCACATACTCTGTGTGTTTTCAAGAAAGGGCAGGAGTGTATGACAGTAGTATGCTCATTCATACGTTGATTTGCTCTCAGCTTATTGTGAGGCATTGTAGTTTATGGGTTACAAGGTGTTATTGATTTTGAAACCAAGATTTTTAAATAGTGGTATCTTTAGTACTATGTGTAATGGTCATAAAAATCTTTTGTGAGATTTATGGCTTATCTTATGAATTGTCAAAGAATAGTTACACACATTCTTTCTTAAAACGAAAATAAAAATGATCTAATTTTTCTGACTGTTTCTGTGATATCATGTGGGTGATGCTATGCTGCGTAATAGGTGTTATTAAAATGTTACATGAGTTAAAGTTAATGATTGAAACAGTGCTTGAGAGATTAAGTGTTGTTCAAAATAAACATAATTTTGGAGAAAGTATTTTGAAAATTTGATTTGGAAAATTTCCAATCATGTGATTTTTTTGTTAAAATATGTTTATCATCCATAAAAACCTTCAGAGTTGAACACTTTCTAATTTTTTTCAGTTTGGAAGTGGGAATTTCTAACTTCTTTAAAAGTCTCTCAAATGACGAATTTCAGCAGGTTTTGAATCATGTGTTTAAAAATATAAAAGGGCAAAATCTTCCACATACTTTTTAAGAATAACTGACTTAGGAAAGAGAAATTTCCTAGCAAAATAATTTTTCTAAATTATATATAATCATCTATAATATTGTCCATATTCATAATGTTATGGATTAACATGTAATATATGATAAGTATTTTATTATACTGTAGATTATATAAAGGGGTTATAAAAATAAACATGATTTAATAAATGTAGTTTATGTACTTTCGTACACGCCTTTTCTTTTAGATCAAATTATCTCTAAGATAATCCTTCTAGCTGTGATTTCTCTAAAATAAAATATCTACTAAACTTAATTATAAAAAACATATTCAATGATGCTTCTATTTTAAAATACTATCATTAATCAATATTTTTGTAAGAGCAAAAGCTTTTAGTATTGCAAATTAACATACAAAATTCTGTTTATTTCACCTTTGCTCACTATTTTAATTTCTATTTTATTTATGTTTAAATATGCATATTCATACAATGTAAATGAGTATAGCTAAACTTTTCAATATTTTTAAAGGTTAAATTCATATTACACAAAACTCACCATTTCAAAGTGAACAATTCAGTGGCGTTTAATACATCCACAATGTTGTGCAAACAGTATTTCTATCTGGTTCCAAACCATTTCCATCACTCCAAAGTAAAACCCTTCACCCATTAAGTAGTTTCTCCCCATTCCTCCTACTGTCTAGCCCCTGGCAACCACCAGGCTGTGTTCTGTCTCTCTGGATTTATCTATTCTGGATATTTCACATAAATGGAATCATATAACATGGGACTGTGCCTGGCTCCTTTCTATATTATGTTTGTGGAAGTTCATTTGTGTTGTAGTGTGTGCCAGTACTTTGTTCCTTTTTTTGCCTGAACAATACTCCATTGCATATATAAACCACAATTTATTTCTTAATGGATACTTGGGCCATTTCTACTTTTTGGCTATTGTGAATAGTGCTGCTATGAACACTCACATGTCAGTATTTGAGCATCTGTTTTAAATTCTTTTGGTCGTATATCTAGAAGTGGGATTGTGGGCTTGCATGGGAACTCTGTTGAGCTTTCTGAGGATGGCCACACTGTTTTATCCAGTGACTGTACCATTTTACCTTCCTGTCAGTGCTATATAAGGGCTCTGATTTCAATGAGCATACTTTAAAAATGAATAAATATTCTTGTAGGATAGTCCCTGCCCAGATGTGCTTTACTCACTAGGAATGAAAAATCTGAAAAGTCTGGAGCCTACCCCAGGAGAGTACTTTGATCCCATGTAAGGTAAGGGAAGTGTATGATCAGGTGTGTTTTCGGGATAGGATAGGGCTGAACTACTGTACTAGTGGGAATCTAGGTCTGACTTCCTTTTGCCTAAGCTTCTCTATCTGTAAATGAGAAATTTCTGCAATGAGATTGTAGGGTAGCCTTCAGTAGGCCAACAATCAAAACTGTGTAGAGAAATTCCCTTGTATAACGCACATAATGCATTATTTGCAAACATAATGCCACTTAAATCATATTAGAACCCTAAGTATGTAGACATTATGATATCTTCTTTACAAAGAAGGGATCTGAGGTTAATAGAAGTGAACAAACTAGCCTAAAGAATAAAGTGAAAGAGCTTGGTTGCAGACTCAGATTCATACAAACTTAGGATAATTGCTCCTTTCATTGAACTTTGGCTGGAAAGAAAAATAGTTTTACTGTTTTCTCTGAATGTCTCACCCAATCATTTACCCAGCAACTCTGACCTTGGCTTGATTTACCTTTATTACACATAGGACACTTGAACTGTAAAACAGCATTAGCCACATGACCAGGAAATTCTCTTCCAAAGATTATTAATAACAATGGCTAAATTGATTTAGGTAGGTGAAGAAGATCTAATCCCTCTGTACTCCTTCTCCCCTGAGGCAGGTAGGTGAGGATTTGTTTATTGCTTTTCATTTAAACCTATACTTCTGTAAGTTGGTACATTTACCTCTTGTCCAGGAAAACAGAGATGATTTAAGCCAGTAAATCTCAGGAGCCTAAACCAAAATCCCAAGATTAATCATTATATATATATATATATATATATATATATATATATATATAAAACCACATTCCTAGTATAAAGCCATTCTACATTTCCCATGCTACATTCAATCAAGATTTACAAAGATGAGGAAGTCCTATGGGGACTTTAGAAATATAAATTGAGGGAAAGAACAGTAAAACCCTGCTGCAAAATCATCTTGATAAAGGTGTCAAAGCAGTGAGAATCCCACAACTAGCTCAGGCTTTGGAATTCTCAGCACCAAGTTTTCATATTACGGCTATATGGAACAAGTATATATTGTTACTTACAATAAATGTCACTATCCAAGCACTGTGCTTATTGTTTACGATAATCAAAACTAACAGAGATAAGGAGAAAATGCAAGAAGTCATACAAGAAGTCGAGCAATGGGCTTCCAACCCCGTGGAACTCACTTATCTAGTCATCGTAGTAGTCTACCTATTTTGCTATTGTCTCCAATTGAGTATGAGAGTTCATGAAAACGAAGACTGTTCTTTCTAGTCTTGTCATTTCTGATGCCCAGTACTATACTTAGCAGATATGAATCGCTCAATATAAGTATGAGGAAGTAATTGGTCAAAGAAGCAAAGATAAAAATTGTCTCTTAGAGCAAAATGTTTTTGTTTTATATGTTTTGACGATTTTGCCTTAGATTCTGGATTTTTAATACATAGGGAAAATTTCCATAATGGTACAAATACATCTACATACATTTAACTCTAAGAAGAAAGAGGTTCTAGAAAAATAGAAGATACACATAGATGACACTTCTCCTAGCTACCTCTTTTATGTTGGTTTCTCAGGTTCACTCTGAAACTCTCCTCCCACCATCCACTTAAGTTGCTGACAAGGAATGGACTGTGTTAATGGGTTCCCGGCAGGATGTGGTGGCTTACACTTCTAATCCAAACACTTTGGGAGGCTGACGGACAATGGCTTGAGCCCAGGAGTTTGAGGTTGCAGTGAGCTAACATTTCACTACTGCACTCCAGCCTGGGTGACAGAGCGAGAACAAATCTCAAAAAATAAAAATAAAACAAGAATGGGTTCCCTTGGCTCTGGTTGCTGGTTGAGTCACAGGCAAGAGACCAGAGGGCAAGAGGAGAGTGAGGTCACGCTGCTGATTCCCTTCACATGCTCCCTGCATTTTTCAGGTGGACTTCGTCAGACACAGCTCTGTCTCTGGGTTTCCAAAACTGCTCGGTCTATTCACCCCTCAGGCCTAGAGGTTTTATGAGCCATGGAGTATGTGGTCTATTTTGTGTATGCTTGCTTTATCAGTTTCAATAAAAATGTCTTATTTTTGAAACATAATATAATTCACTAGTGGCCTTTAAAGTTTATTATTTACATCTCACAGGAAAAATAACATGGTTCCTATGAATCTGAAACTCTTAAATTCACATTTCACCTTCATATTTTTACATGTCTTTACAAAGCAATTTTTAAACGTAAATTTTCTTTGGAATACAATAATCTGTCAATAGGACAGACTGCATTATTTCTTACATAGCTCTGTATTTCTGTTGTCCAAGTAAAGTGGATACATAATATAATTACTATGAAGTCAAAGGTCGTTTTAGTCAAAGATTCATGGTCAGGTGTTCTCTAGTCAGATTGCCTGAGTTCCAAATCCTGACTCTACCACCTACTTGAAATTTTTAGAAATTTACTTAACTGCCTCAGTTTTCTCATCCATTGTATGTAAATTACAAAAGTGCATTTATTACTGAGTTTTGGAAAGGCCAAGTGTAAAGGACTTGGCCCACTGCCTGGCAAGGGGAAAACACCAGCTCATGTTCCCTGCTATTACTATTACTCTGAGTGCAGCATCCCTGATGTTATCAGGAAGTGTCAGTTATCTATAATTTATTAAGAGCCCCAATTTTCAAAAATTTATTTTAAAGGAAATCTTTCTGAAATATACCTTATTTTTCTCTGATTTTTTTTTAAGATAAAGACTATCTTGGTGACCAGGCTCATCCTAATAGGCATTAATTATTATAGATTTATGATATTGTTAGTAGATATTAAGACATTCAAGAGAGAAATTGCTCTATAATCAAGACAGTGTTAAATACAAATTCTAAAAATATTTCCAGGTTGTCTATGAATTATACAGACAATAAGTACTATGGGCTTGCTATGGATTGAATGATTAAAGGCTTCATAAATAGAATTTCAGCTGGACCTGAAAAAATGGACTTGTTTTTACTCATCCTCTGATGCAGTGAATCCACTGACGCTGTGGGCTCAGGCAGTTTCAGGTGAACGCTCCCCAACAGTCACCTGGGGACAAGCCTATCATGTCAGAGAAATGGAGGATAGGAGAGCTTCCTCACAATATCAAGCACACATTATATGGCCCCAGAACTCATCCTTGGGCCCTGGATGGAGTACTCTAGGTGCTACATCCCTGGTATCAAACTTCCCCTGCAAAGAAAGCAAATCTTTTTCTCTTCTTCCATCTTAGAGGGCAGTGCTCTGATGAACCAGAGAAGGAAGGGGGGAACCCACAAAATAAACTAACACGTATTTATGTTTCAGGGATGTGAAGCCTTAAGATTAACTCACAGGATGTTGTCCCAATTCTGTACTTTTTCAGAGTTTGCTTGAAGTAGATCATGTATTTGAGAGTGAACAGTTGTTAAGACGACTCTGCTTTGTTAAAACTTTCTGTTTTGCAGCGAGCAGAAACACGTTGGGCTAAAAAACTGAACATGAAATAAGCTTCACAAAGAATTTAATGACTGTTGAAGAAGGAGAGGATACAAAAAAATGAGAGGAGAGGCCAGTGAAAGATCACTGTGGAAAGGGGAAGCAAAGAGCTGGAAGAGCAAAGGCTTCTCTTTCAATTGTTTGCATGTGCAGCCAAACAGCTCTGTACCTTGATGATGGGGCTGGTGCTAGTGCGTAAGCATTAGAAGGCTCCTGTGGTGTTTTTGGAGAAATTCGAAAAATCGTTTTTCTAAATTCAGGTTGACTGTAAGAGGATTTAACTGTGTCTGTATCAAAAAGGCTTTCGGGGATATGAGGATTTTAGAGCACTTCAAATAATCCCTGCAGAGCAGGCAAGAAAATAATATCTTTAGTAGATCTTGATCCAGTAAAAGAGATTATTAAGGAATCACATATAATAGATACAGTTCAATTTACTGCATTTATATTGAAATTATTTGCTTAGCAAATTAAGCAATACTTCATGAAGTCAGCCTTATTTACATGAACTTTTTCAAGTATTGATTTATCATTTGTCTCAGCACATTTGTTACTTACATTTTTTTAGAATGTAATTGTATTTTTTAAATAGTCTCTCTCTTCTCTTTATCTCTCTCTCTCTCCCTCCCTTCCTCCCTCCTTCTCCCTCCCTTCCTCCCTCCCTTCCTCCCTCCTTTTCCCTCCCTCACTCCCTCTCTCCCTCCCTCCCTCCTTCCCTCTTTCCCTCTCTCCCTCTTCCCTCCAACTGTGTGTAGAAGCGGGGAAAAAATGAGTTAATAGCTTGGTCCAAGAGTCTGACAGACTTAGATTCACATTTAACCTTGGGCTAATTGATTGTTCCATACATATCTTTTGGCACACTACTAAGCTTCTTTGAGCCTCAGTTTCCTGATTAGTAAGCTGAGAATATTAACACATACCTCATAGTTTTATATATGGTAATATATGTAAGGTGCTTAGTATATAGATATTGTAGAATATGTAAAAGCTGATACTTTTTCATTCTCAGAATGACATTTTTATGATAATGTTGACAGTTTATATTGCATATTAATTGTACAAGTAATATTACTTTTCTCATTTCTGACCTTGCAGTTTGGTAAGGCTTATTATTATTCCCTGTGTACAGATAATAAAGTTTAGCCTCAGAAAATGAAGAGAATAACTTTTAAAAAAAATTTACAGTGATATCTTCTTTTTTAGCTCGTGCCCCTGATTCTGTAGTTCTATGGCTAAAACATCTTGTCCTCACCTCGAAAGGCTCACTGACAGCAGCAGGGAGAAATATTCATGCATGGAGAGTGTTGGCAAGCACACCAGGGAAATGAGCCAGCCTTTTCATCGCTGTCCTACCATAAGAAATGAGACTTTACTGTTGCTCAGATAGTTTTTAAAACTCAGGGACATACCATATAAAATATAATTTAAAGGAGCTGTCCAGTCCCCCTGAGATAAGCAAATGGCTATAGGGATTTTAGCCAGCTTAGAAAGTAAGGCCAGGACATCTTCAGCCTCATTTATATCCTTGAAGGAAACTGTAGGATGGGGTATTTTATTTGGCTTCATTTCTACTGGCAGGATGAAAAAAAAGAAACATTATCAGCTCAGAAGGATTTTTCAGGTCTTAAGGATTAACCACTGAAAGGAAAGACAATTTTATTAAAAGTTCTTCACTTTAACCATCTATAAAGGATTGATTTGAACTATGGATTCCAAAAGGTTTTAAATTAGGTGACAGAATCATTTTTCTTTAAAAAATCCACCAGTCAGGGCATGAAACTAAACTCCTTGGGAAAAATAATGCCATATTACTTTCGGTTGAGTATTTTCATACTGAGAACAAGAGTAAAAGTTATTTATACCATCACTTAGAAGAACTAAAATGCCATTTTTTTTTTACTTCAAGCACAAAATGTCATCTATTCTTTATTTTCCCTACATCTACCCTGAACATTTTTATTTTTTAGAAAACATAAGATAAATGCTTGATTTTTAAAAATTTAGCAGTTTTCAAAATGAGTTAGTTCCCTAGCATTCTCCGAAAGCAACCAATGCATATGAATTTAAACAGGCAATCTATTGCAGTTACTATAATTACGGATACTCATATTGTCCCATTTTTGGCCAGTGGGATCCTCTTTTGTCACCTGAGTTCTTTGGACATGTCCTCAATTATTTTTGATAGCTTTCTGATCTTCTACCAGTCTCATCCTATACATTTTCCACTTCCGAGCGGGAATCAGCTCTTTCTTCAAGGTGTTCTGCTTCTTTCTAGCGTACAACCATTTTAGAGACTACAATCGGATGTGAGAGAAACCAAGCATTTTCAATTGACCTGTCATTATAGCTTATATCAAAATTATTTAGACTATTGCAACTGATTATACTTCAAGATCAAACCAAAGTGATTTAGACCAGTCGTTTTCAATTATTTTTGTTACGTACACTTGTAAGTAAAATATTTTCATGATACTCTTTCATTGTAGGTTCTTTATTATTATATTGATTTACATGATTAAAAGTTAGCAAGAAATAGAAATAGGATCTTTATAATTTTTTTTGTCACACACCTATATTGTGTGGTAGGGTGGGAGAGGTGTGGGTGTACCCTCCAGGCCAGAGAACACCGATCAAGACTAAGACAGTCAAACATTACGTGTTTTAATTTACGAAATATTTTAATCCTTTCACCTGCTTCAGATTGGTGAACAATTTCCTCTTACCTGTTTTGAAAATTAAGTCAAGATTTCGTGATGATTCATTATGTGGTTGATAAAATTGAGAAGTACTGGAGATTTAGAAGTAGCAAATTCTGAATTTGCTTTTTCCGTGTTTTATTTTGATTCATAGGTCCATTTAAACTCTTTAGCTGTTGATTTCACTGTTTGGCTCAAGTACTTGTGGGCAAATAATAAGAAGCTATTATCTGTTAGTCTCTATTTAATTAGTGCTGATCAATATATAAATACAATCCTCTCATTCCTTCAAACACTAGTGCTTATGTTCAACTGAAATCAGTAGTTTTTTATAGCCCTAGGAGTTTTATAAAATGTTACTTGATCTAAATTAAACTTTGAGTTTGGAGAATACTGATTTTTCACTTGTATTGATGGATAGAAGGCCTGTAGAAAATAGTTCTTGGAACTTTATTTTAAGTTGAGATCCATTCCAGTATAAAAATAATAATATCTAACTAATTTCATCACCTAGGTGTGTGCTATAGACTATTAGACAATAAAAAACCCTTTTTCTTTACTAGATTTTGAAGCACACTAGCGTATCTTAGTTCATAAATAGTATACTCTTTATTATGTTACTATAGTTTTAAAGTAATAAGTTTATGTAGTTCAAGGGTATATACTCTTTGTCTCAAATATAAGACATAGTTATTATGGTGAAAAATTATCTTTGCTGTATTTTGAAATAAGTACATTAGATTAATGTGCTAATAAGCATCACTCACATTTTGTCCTTGAGGTTTTGTTTTGTTTGTTCTGTAATCCATGGTTGGCAAGCTGTGAAGAACAAGATAATAAATATTTTATGTTAGGCTTTGTGGACCATACAGTGTCTATTTCAACTACTAAACTTTGCTGTTAAAGCGTGAAAGTAGTCATAGACAATATATAAATGAATGACTTTTGTTGTGTTCAAATGAAGCTTTATTTGTGGAAACTGAAATTTGAATTTTATATAATTTTCACTATCACTAAATCTTTTTCTTCTTGTAGTGTTTTTCTCCAAGGATTTAGAAATATGAAAACCATTGTTAGCCCACAGGCCATAGATAAACATTTGGTGGGCTAGATTTGACCTGGGTACCATGGTTTGCCCCTGTGTTGTATAGTCTACAGAACACAGTCCGCAGATTGAAATTTATATTTTGTTATTACTTTAAGAGAACTCACAGAAGCTGAAATTTTAAGTCGTTCAGAGTATGGGAGATTGTCTCAATAGCGATCACTGATGGTCAAGTTTAATTATCTAAAGATTTTAGGAAATAAGTATTAATTTGAATCCCTTCTAGCCTCGAGTATAGTGTTAGTCTCTTCTCTATAATTTTCTTGTTTTATTTTTTATTTTTATTTATTTTTGAAACGGGTTCTTGCTCTCTCACCAAGGCTAGAGTGGAGTGGCAGAACACAGCTCGCTGAAGCCTCAACCTGCCAGACTCAAGCGATGCTCCAGACTCAGCATCCCGAGTAGCTGGGACCCCAGGCAGGCGCCACCATGCCTGGGTAATTTTTTGTATTTTTTGTAGAGATGGAGTATTGCCATGTTGCCCAGGCTGGTCTTGAATTCCTGGGCTCGAGCGATCTGCCTATGTTGGCCTCCCAAAGTGTGGGGATTACAGGCGTTAGGCACCCCATCCAGCCAATTTTCTTGTTGTAAAGAGGTTGCTTTTCTCTACTCACATGCATGAAGTGAATTATAAGATTAGGATTATACATGTTAACCAGTTGAAATGGTCAGCAAGACTCATTTTATTTATTTATTTATTTTTGCTCCTGCAGAAAAAAACTTACATAGCTAATTCCTTGAAACTTAGAGTAATAATTAACAATTTAATAACACTTTGATTTTTGCTGACTTTAATTTGCCCCTGACGACAGTTTGTGAGGCAGGTGTGATTATCTCATTAAAAAAATTAGTGGTTAAGAAGTTAGAATCAGGGCTTTTGAATTCCAAAGCTTGGTCTCTGCCACTGTAAATGTATAATATATACATATGGGAGGGTGTTCATGTACATATACACATATTAATACATATCCATGTACACATTACCAACGTATTTAACAGATTTAAAATTACCTCTTATTACTTATTTGAAAATAAATTGGAAAACATTGCAGAGAATTTATTATATAAACATGAAATAGGAAATTTAAGATAACTCCTTTTTTTAGTAATTTTTAAGAACACTTTGTCCTAAATTTATAGATTTGAGAATCTTAAGCCAGTATCTGAATCATCATCAATGCTGAAACTAGGATCTCAGAGTTTACTTTAAAAAAAGCAAGCTTTTATTTATCTTTTCTCTCCTCTTCCTTTCTTTAGAAGATATTTATCTAGAGAATAATCAAGGAAGGTTGAGACAGAGCCAATCAGATCAGATGAAAGGGACATCAGGAAAGGTGACTTAAAAATATCTGATAATTTCCCTTAGGAATTCAATGGAAACACACTAAAGAATTATTTGTTAGGGCCAAGATTCTAATTTTATATTGATTTAAGAGAATTCTGTTGAATTTTGTACTGCTATGTAATTCAATAGCACCCTTATAATATATGCTTTATGGCAATATTTTTCAAGTTGTGAACCATGACACATAAGTGGGTCATGAAATCAATATGACAACTGTGGTCAGCTTAAAAATGATAGAATAAAAAATGTGAGAGTGCATTGCACTAAATAAGGATAAGTATTGTTTCACAAGATGTTTGTTAAGCTGCGGCTGTTTAGTTGTATTTCTGTGAATGTGCTTTCGAGCTCTAATATAAAATGAATTCTTACTGTGGATGGTGGGCCAGACCCTTAGAAGTCCCTGCTTTATGGTACAGGTAACCGCCTTTCCCATCCCTAAATGCAGTTTGTTCTCTAAGTTCAAACTTAGACTCCAGCTCTATTTACAGAGTAGTAAGTGATCAAGAACTTGATTTAGACAGCATTTGATTTAAAATGTTCGCCGCCTTTTGTCATTTACATTTAGCTATACTGAGCAAGAAAATCCCAGATTCAGATGTTTGGACAGAGCTGTTTTAATGACAGTTTATGAAAATATGGGCAGATGCTTAGAAGAGTCACAGGGAGAAAAAAATGGAATTAGAGACAAAAACATATATGGATACACAAAGTTAGAAGCTCACAAAAAAACACACTTTCGGGCTTATATACTACTGAAGGATATATAGGATGACAGAAAACATTTTGTATTTACTAAAATAATAATCTGAATTAACTATACTTTTCCAGAGGTGACATATTTATTTCCATGTGAAACTTTAAACCAGTTTTTTTTTTTTTTTCAAGACTTTTAGCTTTCTGAGATCAGTAAAAATAAAACTGGGAAGACAGGCAGCATAGCTTCAAAATTTTCATTTTGTCAGGATAAAAAATCAAATGGTTACTTTTTTAAACTAGCCTCTTTTATTTGTATAAAACACATTTTTTATGTTAACTTAATTTCAATTTTTATTTTTTATTTTAGGGGGTACATATGCAGGATGGTTACATGGATATATTGTGTGATGTTGAGGTTTGGGCTTCCATTCAACCTGTCACCCAAATAGTGAACACAATACACAATAGATTCAACCTTTGTCCCCTACAATCCCTCCCGCTTTATGGAATCGCCAGTGTCTATTGTTCCCACCTTATAAAGGCTATTTTAAAAGTGAAAAAAGTACAAATTACCAAAAAAAACACATTTGATTTTATTTAAAATTCACTATGTTGTCCTTTATTTCTTTTTTCTCATTTCACCAAACACTGAAGGAAAGTCAAGTTTCATCTGGTAATCACTGCTTTAAATTTCGTTCCAACCCTGTGGAAAGGGTGTGTCTGCCAGTCTGTCTATCTAGGTTTCTGTTCAAAAGAGGAAACACAAGACGTTGGGAACACATGGAAACGTTAAATTAAAGCTATACATTAACTGACTTCCAGCATCTGAGGGAAAGGGTGGTTCTCAAGTAGATTAGCATTTGCAGAGAGAAGCACGCGGTTAGTCAAACAAGGTGATGGATAGCTGGTTGATTCTCTGTGTGCTTTGCTGCTCTATTCTTTTCTCCAAATTACTGCCTAGAATTTCCCAGTATCTCTCTGTTTATTGGACTATGCTTTCATTGAAATGTTAAACTCTAAAAATGATATAAATCACAGAAAGTAGTTAAAAAGATTTAATTGATGACATATTTTATGTCCTATTAACTCCTCTATAAATTCATCTGTCATCACCTTGAGATAACTGACATATTGGGATTATCATCTCAACACTCTGGAAATTCTTTTTTCTAAATCATTGTTATAATCATCTTGATTACCATTCTTACATGTACAAGAGGATACAGTTCTAGAATTAGGTAATTTAAATTATTATTTGCTTTGGTATATTAAATCATTCAAAACATTTTCTTTGGTCTGCCTTCTTTCTTTACCCAATTATCTGTGGAGCCAATACCTCACACAGGTTTTAGATCTTTCTCTTTCAACCTTGAACTTAGAAGATATGATTCTATTTAAAAAATCAGTATGCAATTCACATTCAATTATTATTGTTAAAAACAGTACATAAAACATACAGCAACCACATGTCAGCAGTAGCACTATTATTTTTCAAGTCCTTTAAGTCTTTGTATTCTATGGAAAACTGATGAGGGGGCTTACTTGACTAATATTACCCTGGTTTTCAGCAAAATCACATGTGTATTTTCTATAAAGATTACATACGGATTTCATAAAACTGTATAACTGCTTAAGGAGGACAAGGCTGTCCGTGTCAATCTGTCTCAGATATGTTGATGGATATGCACTGAGTTCTGCTAGCGTGCTAAAAATGTCCTTGTCCCAGCACTCACTGCCTCACTAGATCATCGATGAGTTGGTGAGCATCTCCCCCTAGATCCTTCAAAGAACTGTACAGATCACACAGTCACTGCAGGACTTAGACTGGGAAAGTTCGTGTTGCAGATATTTCAATGCGACTGTCATTCTGAGAAAATCCTGCCTTAGACTTTGAGCAATTGTTCAAAACCTGTCTCAGTCATTGGTAAATTGTCACTGTCACATTGCTCTTACAATGTTGGCTTCACTGTCAGTGGCAGATTACAAGAAAGCCCTGGGAAGCAAACCACAGATGCATTTGTCTTTAAGCTGTAAGAGTGACTTTTAACACATAGTGTATCTTAATTTAAATCCAAGTGGGATCAGTGGAGGATCAAATTTCTTTTGCTTTCACATTCATCTTACAAAGCTGTTTTTAGAGGAAAAATGATTAGCTCTAGACCTCTTCACTGGCCATCTTTATGGTATTTGAAGTTGAAAAGTCACTCAGTGATTATGAATGGAAGCGCATCTGATACCTCAGCAACTGAAAGGAAAGAGTAGTTGATGAAAGGTTACGGCTACATGCTCTTTCTTCCTCCATCCCAATTGGATAGTTGGTCAGTTGTCACTTATTTTTCTCATATACAATCGCAGACACAGTTTCTATTATCTAAGAAATCAATATGGTCTCAATGGAGTACAGGAGTTTTGGGATATTTTAATGACTAGAAGTCTTAAATAACAAAACCATATTTAAAAATCATAAACACCTTGCAAAAATAATCTTTAAGATTGTTTTGAAAACACAAAGATTAGGAATGGTAAGATTATGCGCTGGGTACAGTGGCTTATGCCTGTGATCCCAGCACTTTGAGAGGCTGAGGTGGGAGGATCACTTGAGGCCAGGAGTTCCAGACCAGCCTGGCCAACATAGACTCCCATCTCTAAAAATATTAAATAATAATATAAAGAAAAAGCTGTAATATGTCTACCTTAGGCAGCCACATTAACGATCCTGGCTACATTGGCCAGGAAGATAATGTCTTTAACTGAAGAATTTTTATTATCTAAAAATATTAAAAATAAAAAATATAATTAATTTACTAAGCATCAAGAATTTATTGAGTGCCTATATTTACCAGATTTACTATAATCCTAGGGATTCACACAGGTGAATAAGAAGTAGTCCCTTCTTCAATGCCGGTAACTTCGGTGATAGAGATTGATATTACACATTATAAAAGCCTTTGATATGAAGACATAACCTGATCAAGGGAGTTCAACAATTGAGGAAGTTTATTTTACTTTTGAAATTTCCCGAGATTGCTTCCCTTTGTCAATAGCTACTCTCTATTCTTTTTCCAAAGAGTAGGTCAGATTTTCTGCATTAAGTGTGATGAGGTACTAGTCTCAACACTACCAGAAAAATCTCATCTTGTGCAAAATATAGTAGGGCAAAAAATGTACTACAGTGTAATGCAAAATACTGGCCTATGTGTCAGTCACTTAATCTTTCTATGCCAAGTTACTCATAAAATAGAGATAATACTTTCCTAATTATCAGAATTATTGTGGAAATATTATATGAAAACAAAACAAATGCTATGTAGTACACAGAAAAGGGTTTTAATTTAATACTGTTAAGCAAGATTGTAAAAAAATATCTTAGAAAACACAGAATTTGATTTGTAAAATTTTAATACTGCAAGAAACAGTTTTTTCCTTTTACTTTGCAAACAGTGTTCATGACTGAATTTGAAAATTTTAGCATTATTTTCACTGTTTAAAAATCTCTCTGCCATGCATTTATCATTTAGTTCTATATGGAAAGATAGTCTAATTTTTGTGCACAAGTACTGTTGACATGTAAGTGAAAGGATTTTTCCAGTATATAAAATTGATCATTGCACAGCCTTTCTGATATAGTGAAAGTAACACTGGACTAAGAATTTAAAACTTGGTTCAGAGTTCTTAATCCATGATTGTTTGTGTTACCCTGCCTGAGTTTTGGTTTACTCTTCCGGAGAGAATAGGAATAATAATTATTTTTCTATTTACCTTATTAACTAGTTGGGAAGAATAATTGAACAAAGCCTGAAATGCCATATAAGTCACGTCTGGAATTGCAATAGCAGGGCATATGTTGAGTTAAAACGTATGTGGTAAATGTAACTTTCCTAGAACATGCAATTACTTCTAATAATAGAAGCTTCCCTGGTATTTTCTATATGTGACATAATTGTGCAGGAATAAGAGCCATAATTTTCATTGCCTTTTCTTGAGTCCTAGGAGGCAAGAGCTTCTGCAGAGCTCATAGATATGTCTGCCTGAGGACAGAACTGCTGCCAAAGAAGTTAGTATTAGGCTTGTCCTTGGAGATGTTCAAGTTGCACAGTCCTCCATTCCTCAGAGGTCATTTATTTTAAATATATTAAATGTGAACATGATATATGCACATGCTCTGGACAGAAGCAAACGGACCTTTTTTAGCATCAAGAAAAGTTGATGAATCTAGATCAGAACAATCTGTAACAATCTAGAAAGTTACAGAATCTAGATATTAGGGAAGATACTTGAACAATATTTTATGAGGGATCAGGAAAAGAAGAAAGCAGAAATGATCATCTATAACTAAAGCTAAATTCCTTGCTGTAAAATAATTGCATGATATACTTTAAGAGAAGCATCTTAGTTTATATTATAACAATGCCATAAATGTGATTAGGTAGAAGAAAGAGGCTTTGAATGGCTGATCCCTGTTAAATGTAAACCAAAACAATTTCTGCTCACACAGAAGGTGGTAGCTCTTAATTATCCACCAGTTCCATAGCTCTCCGTAAGAGGACACCACACTACTCTCTAGTTCTATATCTTAGTAGCACTCTTTTTGAAATTATTGATTGTACTTATAATTTGAAATAATCCTGTGAAGTTACTTACTCTTTCATTGTTAGTCTTGTTCCCTCTATCCATTATACCCAGAAGAGTGGCAGGGACTTAAGAGGCAATCCTTCATTACTGTTCAATGACTGAGTGAAAAATGACCTCTGTAACAACATCAACCTCATCTACGGCAGAGTTAAGTCTTTATGTTGTGATATTTACTTGTATGTACAGCTTCCCTGTTTGTTATGAAGTTTTTAAGGAAAGAAATGGTAATTTTATTCATCCTTGTATTGCTGCACAGCCTTAACCTAATGCCATGTACTGGTAAAGTCATAAATACATGAATATAAATACATTTGTTTAAACATAATTCTGGCATTATTTTGGTATACAAACATAAAAGAATGATAAAATATTTTATTAAATATTCTTTTTGGCCAGGTGTGGTGGGTCACACCTGTAATCCCTGCACTTTGGGAGGCTGAGGTTGGCAAATCATTTGAGGTCAGGAATTTGAGACCAAGCCGACCAACATGGTGAAAGCCTGTCTCTCCTAAAAATACAAAAAATTAGCCAGGTGTGGTGGTAGGCACCTGTAGTCCCTGCCACTCAGGAGACTGAGGCACGAGAATCACTTGAACCTGGCAGGCGGAGGTTGCAGTGAACCAAGATCACACTACTGCACTCCAGCCTGGGCAACAGAGTGGACTCTGTCTCAAAAAAAATTAAAAATTAAAAAATACGTTTTTTCATTATTCCTTTTTAGAAAACTCTAAGCAAAGTTCAATTTTAAATGATCTGTATTAAAATTATGTAAGGTATTTTGAGTCTCATTTTTACAAATTTAGTGGTTTTATGAATACTTTAATATAAACATTTGCCCTTAACATCATTTAAGTTTATGAGATACTTTAAACACAGTTTAGGAGTAGATTATCTGAAAAGAAGCTATCAGGTGACAGATAATGAAAATGATAGTCTGTGACTTAGCTTAGCTGGGGGTTGTACATTGCATATTCTGATTTTCCACATTTCTGCTCAGATTTCTCTAACAGTCCAATTTCAGCTTCACATGTTCCCACACTGTCATTTGGTACTTATTGGGCATGACAGACTTTGTTGAAATGAATAATCTCAAAGGACATCCAAATATTTCTTTTACTCTATGTAACTATCAGCTTAAATCTAAATTATTTTCTTTTTATGGGCATGTTATTCAACAAATGATTTAGTGGTCACATTTTTCCTATGATATATTTTCTAGTTTATAAGTATTTGAGGAGTGTATATAATTTTTAGTTTGATGGTGGTGTTTTACCATCATGATGCTATGACATAGGATAGTTAAGGGAAAAATCAACAATTCTAAATTATATCAAATGACTACGTAATGGAAGAAATTATATTTTTTACAGCCTCCACCAGAAAAGTTGTGAAATATCCAATGGATAACAGGGAAACTTTATGTAAATTGTGGGAAAAATACCTTTAGAGTCAGAAAACTTTTAAATGTGTAGCGTAAGTATGTGTGTATATTCCTCTGTGGGGGACAAAGAAGAAGCAAAGAATGTGGTTAAATTTTTTAATAAATATATATACATATATATATACAGTTATTTGTCAACGTAAAATTTTTTCTTTACTGATTTATAATTTTAAGAATTGTGTTGTAAATCTAAGTGATTTTAAGCTTAGCTAACACTCTACCACTTGTGGCCACTTCTTTTGAGAAGGGAAAGAGGTTTCAAAATTAGAAGAATGTCATTAAATAGGTCTAAGTCCTCTAAGTGGCCAATCTTCAGAAAATTCTGTTCTAACCCTTCATATAAAGCTCAGCAGTTAAACAAAAGGTATTTTCTCTCTTACTGACCCTCCTTTCGCTAATTCCTTATCCATTCAAGTTTTTATCTAGAAAGTGGAAGATTTCATTGTTTTCTTTGGATAACTTAGAATGGTCAGTATTATATATGGTAAAAGATGATAAATTACCTTGTTAAGTGACCTTTTTGATGAATTAACCCAATGTCAGTAAGCAAACACCGGGTCGTTTTTTTTTCTTTTGAAGCCATTGTGATATGGAAGACCCCAACGAGCCCAATATCATAATTAATTTCAGAGACCATGAGAGAGTGGTGAAACTACAGGCAATTGATTCAGTAGGGCTGCCACACCGGTGTAGCTTCTTGGCTTTATTCTAACCCTTAACATTTTTTTTCCCCAAACTAGAAAATAGTTCAGAAAACTTCCATACTTTGTATCCCTGCTCTTGCATTTACTCTAGAGAAGACTACCATTTTGTTCTACATAGCACGTGTGTTTCTATGTTATGTATGTTTCTATGTAATTTCTATGAAGTATTTCATTCATGATTAGTTTTTCCACTATTTCATTGCACTAATTTTGTTTCTGTCTTCTTCAACCTACCATTCGTTTATTAAGAAATCTGGACTTTCTGTGTCATCTTTAGTCCTTCTACTTCTTTTCGATACTGCAGTCATGATGATCCTTAAAATTGAGAGGATCATAGCACTTCTAAGTTAAAACTCCCCAGTGGCTTTCCTGGGGAGT
The DNA here is from genome assembly GCF_000951035.1 of Colobus angolensis palliatus. Taxonomy (NCBI): domain Eukaryota; kingdom Metazoa; phylum Chordata; class Mammalia; order Primates; family Cercopithecidae; genus Colobus; species Colobus angolensis. The sequence goes on along the minus strand of NW_012116032.1, from coordinate 217,360 downwards.
TTTTTCCCACTGATAAAACATTAAGCTTCCTTTATTGATTGCTACAGGATCAATTTTGAAAATAATTCATATATATATTTAAAAATGCATGTTCTCTATTTGTGAGGAAATGGTTCTACATATATCTGTTAAATCAAGATTGTTAATTGTGTTGTTTTAACCTACATCCCTACTAATGTTCTATGTATTTTCAGAAAGAAGTATGTGGAAATCCAAGGTATTACAGATTTTTTATTTTCTTTTTGCTATTTTTGTCCGGTTTTGGCCTTGATGTTTGAGACTTTATTTTAAGAAATATTCATACTTATGATTGTCTTTTTATACCGTTGTTTCCTTTATGAATGAATAAGATCATGTTTTATCTCTATTCATTTTTTTTGTCTTTCATTTCTATCAAAGCATTGTTTTGGTAAATATTTGCCTGGTCTTATTCCCCATCATTTTATGTTAACATTTCTGTCTCATTGTGTTAAAAACTTGTCTTTGGCAAATATAGTGATGTTGTAGGTAATCCAGTATCAGAATTTTGACTTTAATGTTTAATTGATTTTCATATATTCTAATTGCTAATGTGTTTGATTATAATTCTATTGCCTTATACTGTGTTTTTCCTGGATTTTTGTTATTGTTGTTTTATTGTTTTTATCTCTCTTTCTCTGAATTGGTCTCCTCCACTTCATGTCTGTGATTTGGAAGTTTAAACAGTCTCTCTCACTCTGCGTATGTGTGTGTGTGTGTGTATATTATGTGTATATATATATATACTATATAGTATATATAATGCATATTATAAATATACACTGTATAATATATGTGTATATATTGTATATAATAATATAATGTGTG
>NW_012116032.1:209109-215293 GCF_000951035.1 Colobus angolensis palliatus | reverse complement strand
GGTCTCGATCTCCTGACCTCGTGATCCGCCCGTCTCGGCCTCCCAAAGTGCTGGGATTACAGGCTTGAGCCACCGCGCCCGGCCTAAATGTTTCTTAATAACAAAATATTACAATTTTTGTTTTTGAACTTTACTTAAGACTCCTGTACTTATTTACAGAGAATGTTGATAGCTGTTAATGTGGCAAGTTTTAAAATTTATAGCTGCAAGAATCGTGGTGCGTTCCAGGTGACCAGGAAGAGATAGAGACATGCACATATACACATATACACAGAAAGTATGAGGGTAAAGGAGTTCCCAAGTCATTGAGGTAAATATGTAAATTCTTATTGGCAGTAACAAGTTCATACAAGGTAGGAACTCATCTCAGCTGAGCTTCCCTTAACTAACACAACAATGACCGTGACTTAGACTGTCAGATCTCAGGTGCTCAGTGTTTGGCTCTTTACACTCACCAGTTGGAGTGCCTGCCACCAAAAATCCAGGTGGGTCTATTTAAGGGAATGCTTACAAACAGGACTGTCCTGATTCTTGCACCTGTGTGAGCAAGGCCACATACTCATTTTGGAAGGTGAAAAATCTGTGCACAGGTGTTTTGAATAATTTATCAGCCTTCTGCTCACTACTGTTCCAGAAAGACAGTTTCTCCACAGATCACCCTCTTACTCTGAGTAATACAATTCCTTTCTGGATAGTTCTGTTAATGTGTTTGGTCCAAATACATTACTCTGTAGTAGAATTCATTAGCAAACATTTATTGAGCACTGACCGTCTCCCAGGAAGAATGTGGGTGCTAAGAAAGCAGTTGAATCAGACATCATTCCTGTCTCAGGTGGAGCTCATGAACTGGTGAGTTTGCAGAATTGTGTTTCTTCCCTTTAGATGATGATGATTGTTAATGTTCTATAAATAGTTGCCATGACACTTGCTTTAATCTAAAAGAAAAAATTCATACAAAGCTTGGTAGGTTAAAATTAGACCCATTATTCTGCAACAATCAGATCATGCTTAAATCATGATGCTCAGTTTGGGACATTATACTTCAAAGAAGATGTACACTCTCATTTATTCAGAAATGATCATAATGTTAGGGAGATTTGAAAGCATGTTATGTGAAAAATGTATAAGGGGATTGGTAAAATAAAATTACTCATAATTAAGTTGAGAAGACTTGTACATACCAATCCCTATATCCCTTTTTCATGTAATATGATGTCATTCAGAATAAAAAGTGTACAATTTCCTATTCCTATCAATGTGAAAGTCATATTAACTATTTTATCAGAGCTATGACACATCGACCTAGTACATTTGCTTATTGTCACAGGCTCTCAATGCCTAGTAGAAGGAATCAAGCCCTTCCACTGTTGATTATTCAACAAACACCAATGTCAATGGCTGGCTCAAGTTTTACTTACGTAAAAAGATGCTGAAGCTACCATTGTATACTAGAGAGAGCTCTTCACATTTGTTTCTGGCCAAATCCAAATGTGAATGGTCTTTATTTATTTACCAAGAAATAAATTATAGCTTTTCACATTGAGAATAAACTCTTTCCATCTGTCTCTTTTCAAAATTGTGTTGTGCCACGCATGGGGCTTTTGTGAGCCACAGATAGAGTCACATTTCTGTCTACTAACTGAAACAAGCTTGTATAGAGTTAACCATCAGAAAGTTAAATATTTGTTATGGGTTTTACAAATGGAAAATATGAACAGAAAATTAGTTTTTCTTTTTCTTGAAAATATGATCTATCTGTAAAATGGTAGCCTAGCAATATAAAAATGATTTTGGTGCATGATAAATTCATAGCTCTCTACATCAATTTTGGGAAAGGGGGTAAAAATGTTGGAACTCTGGCTTGTTATCAAATTTAAATCATTACCAGACAAGATCATGCTAAAGCCCAAATACTGTGGTTTGGAGCTATCTGAATCCACTCCAAATTACCCTTGGACGATATCAGACAGGTTTAAATTCATTGACTTATATAAGAAATTACTTTTTGCCTATACTGGTTCCCTCTGTTCTAAGTTGCAATAAACATATCCCAATTGTGTCTGCAATTCCAGTAAAGGTGTCTCACAGGTGCATGTGGGGCCACTTGCTGGTAAAAGGTCACTGAAATTCCTTTCTAGATGTAGTTTTAGGTTTAACTCCTTTCTCAGAGAATTGAGGAGCGAATCAGAGTGGAAAGGAAAGAATACTCTATTTCTCAAAGTCAAAAAAAATCTTATTCATATTCTTTGTTCCCTTTTTCCCATAAAGGATTTAGACTTGCAGAGACCATTTATATTCAAGTGCTGTAGTTCAAGGATAAGTTCCAGACATCTCTGGCCACATATTGTTTTATGTCCTTCTGGGTATGTCATTTCAATAAGGTAATGTTTATGCCAGTTAATGAGGAAGATGGAGAGGGGGTTTTGCACACCAGCCCTTAAGATGGAAAATCTGAGATTCTCCGGCATATTTTTTGGAAATTATTTCATTCAATAAAAAATTTTTCATTTTTCAGTGAAAAATGTATTGAGTGAGTAGGGCACAAAATAATGTAATCGATGTTTTAAAAATTAAAAAAAACATGCATTAGTCCTCAGAATCATCTAGTGTGCAAATGTACTGTTACATTACTGCAAAAAATCAGAATATCTTTTAAATTTTTTTATGAATTTATGTGAACATGTATTTTATTGCATAATTGTTTATTTTGCACAAAATTTTTTTATTTTCAATAAGCCTCCTTTTATTGATTCATAATCCAAGCAAAATAGGACAAATCTTCCCCCAATTTTTAAATCTGCTTTGTTGCCTTTCTCACAATAGCAGCTTCGCTTCATGTTTATTTCCCTATTTGCTGTCATTTCTTTCTTCCTGTATTGACCTATGGCTTGATGGAACATGGAATGCAATTCCTGGCTTTTCTTCCAGGGAGATATGAGCTTGTGGATATCAAATGCGCTGCATAATGGGCTGCAAGCAACATGTTCTATGGCACTTTCTAGGAAATTTTGCGAAGAGATAAATGGACCTCCACTCTGTCCTCTTATTTTCTTTTCTCATTTTGCTGTCTGAAGCACATGTGTGGACCCTCTTGGACCATAAGCATGAGGCCACACCCAAGGGTGTTGGAGCGGTGGCTGGAGGAACCCCAGAGGGCTGCACTGTTGTGCAATTCCAGTGGGCAACAATCTCCGTGACCTCTATGAATAGTGCCCCACTGGAGTTGGTAATGCAGTGGCCATAGGAGACGGCTCCCTAGAGACTTTGTGGGGCAGAGCCACTGCACCATGGCCTCTGTCCCTGGAATTCATATATGTGAGAAACAAACTTCTTTTTTGGTCTGGCCGTTGTGAATTTGGATTCTACTATTTGTAGTTGAATTTAATACCATCTTATGGCTTGTATAAAATATGTATACTGTATATGAAATATACATAAATACACTATATATGAAATAAGTTTATAGTTCAGTTAGGAAGTGAGTATGCATGCATGAGATGACATAAAACAGTTACTGGGTTATTTGACAGCAAGTATAAATATTAAACTAAATTATATATTAGTGGAGGCTATCAAATCTTTCTCCCCTTAGTAAATACGCACAAGGTGAGAATTTCATGACAAATGACACAAAGCCAGAAGTTAAAACATGTTGGTGATGAAAAGCAGATGAAGATGCTGAAATAAAAAAATAGCATTGGACTAAACAAGTCATGAAGGAGGTGACATGTGGGAAATTGTGATACAAATGCCAGCGGTGGAAGTGACTATAATAAGAAAGTTCATAGGACTTGTATTTTGCACTGTGACACCATGAGGTGTTATTTCATTTATATATCAGGAGTTACTATGTATGTCTTCTCATGATATAAGTTAAAATCACTAGCTTATAGATGATAGGGATTTTGTCTTTTATTTTGTAATTTCCCAACATGGCCCTGTGTTATTTTTTTAGTAAAAAGTAAATAAATAGCCCTAAAATGTCACCTTTTTTAGTGAAACTTCAAACCCATTTAGATCATGAAGAATTTAAATAATTTAGTTTGAGTCTTCAAAGAGATTTAATTTTCAGAGATTATATTATAGCTTCATAATTTCCTATATTAATTCATGGCCACATTTTGAAGTTTTCACTTTTGGGAAGCTCTTCCATATGCTTTAGTTAAGTCATGTGATTTAAGCCAACTTTTCTTGCTTGTCTCTTATTATAGGTGCAGTTTCATGTCCTGTCCAATCATCATTTTAGAAAGAAATTCAGTTGCACAATAGTAAAAATAACATCTTTATATTATAAAGCTTTATACATTTTAATACACTATAGTATGTATATTTTATTTTCACAATATCATAGTTATTTTTATCGTAACTTAATGTTATCTCTCTTGAAAATTACTGAAGAGATAATAAATCCAACTCCTATAATTTCGAGTCCAGAAGGCTCTGTGTATGAATCTAGATTTTATGCCATGTGAAACCAATTCGTGCAATTGTAGGGACTGTCCTTATCAAAAATAATACAACATTAAAAATAAGAATATAGGCTCAGAAGTGAAAATTAGAATAAGTAATCACAAAGAAGTAAAAATGTGAAAAAGCCAAAATATTTAAAAATCCATTTAAAGGGGTAGTATTTTAACTGCTTCTTACACATTCATATGGTATTCTAATTTTTTCATAAAAAACATCCTGTGTACTATTTGATTATCTTCTCATATGAAAATGATTTTGTAATTTCTTTAAATATAAAGATAATTCGATCTTTTTATTGGCAATCTTATTTTTGTTGACAGATCTGAAAACAGCTTCATAATTCATTTTAATAATGTCAAATAAATTTTTAGTCTTATTCTCAAATTTAGCAAAACTATCAACTTTCATGTTTGGACTATAAGATTTCATGGCTTTTGAAGGCCATTTATGCAATAATTAATATTAAATACTCCTTGCATTAACCAGTTTTTTCTCTACTATGTCCTTATTGTAAAGGCTAATTGTGAGATTTGTAGTTATTTTTTTTATGTCAGCATTTTGTGTCCGATCAGCAAAAAAGTCTTTACTAATATAAGATTTACTTTTCTTCATTTATTGGATTTTCAAATAATCTAAGAGTCTTTTCATTACTGCTTTTCAAAATATATCTCTTGGCCGGGCACTGTGGCTCACACGTGTAATCCCAGCACTTTGGGAGGCCGAGGCAGGTAGATCACGAGGTCAGAGATCGAGACCATCCTGGCTAACACGGTGAAACCCCGTCTCTACTAAAAATACAAAAAATTAGCCGGGCACGGTGGCAGGCACCTGTAGTCCCAGCCACACGGAGGCTGAGGCAGGAAAACGGCGTGAACCCGGGAGGCGGAGCTTGCAGTAAGCGGAGATCGCGCCACTGCACTCTGACCTGGGCGACAAAGCGAGACTGCGTCTCAAAAAAAAAAAAAAAAAAAAAAAAAAGTGTCTCTTAAGGAATTATTACGGATAGCATGGTCTAATTTTTTTTGTCATAATTTACTTTTCAATGTCAGGGTAAATTCCACTGCTTCCCTTGCTTTTTTATTATATTGTTTTGTATGCTACTAATTTTAGTCAGAATTTTCTTAGGCTTTTTTCGTAAATAAATTTAATAATGACTAAAAGTTACCTTTCATTTGTTCCAAATTGGGAGTACTGAGCTTCATGATGGTGTACCCAAGCACTGATACTACATGCGTTGCTTGATCAATGAATATGTGAATAATTTTGGTGCTGAATGTTTGTTTCTTCATATTGACTTGCTAGATCTGTAGCAGTTTGCATGCCTTTTGTTCTGAAACCCTTAGACTTCATCAGGCCACAGTGAGTCAGATATACTTAGACATGATCCAATATGCTGGCATGCAGAAAGCAGGTGATTTCACTCACAAATTTTTAGATGAAGAAGTACTGCTGGGCTTCTGTTCTACAAACAAGATTTCTGATCACATTCCAATGTAATTCCCATAAATAAATACAATGCTTAGTGTGTGTGTAGTTATTATGATGAACTACAGATTCTAATCCTTTCCTGATGAGAGTGAATTTATGTTTTGTCTAGGTGTTGGTAAGAAGCGAATCCCCCACTCATAACTTTAGGTGTCTGTTGATTAGAAAATTATCCAAAGGCTATATTCAAGCTTCATTCATTTTCCTTCCTCCCCCATTCCCCCCTCCC
>NW_012116032.1:189272-208869 GCF_000951035.1 Colobus angolensis palliatus | reverse complement strand
GTATTCATATTATGGTATTATCTCTGGCTCTGCAAATGGTTGGTAGGAGGATTTGTAGGAACTGTTTTTATGACTGACAATACCTAAACTATACACAGAAATCACTGCCAGTCCCTAAAATATATTCCAGTAAATCTAAACTAAACATTTCTCCAAATAATTTCCCCTTAGCTGGATCTCAAAAATGTGTTTGGTCACTCTACTATTAGTCAAAATTAGGAGATAAATATAGAGGGAAGGTTGGAGTCAAAGGAGAGAGATTTCTTAACCAAACTAAGGAAAAATATCTTACTTTAGAGTATTCTGCAAAACTGTATAACCTTCAGAGTCCAGGAAGGGGTTGGTGAAAGTGAGAAATGCTTAAATTTCAATAGCTTTGCAGTAAACCTGTCTCAGTATGTAGTGCTATCATTTTAAAGACATAGATTTTATATGTAACATGGAAATACTTGACTGTTTATTGTTAGATAAAAGGAGAAAAATCAGAATTTTTACTGAGATTATATTTAACTACAAATTTCATCTGTAATTTGTCAGCTGGTTAGCTATTTTTATGGGTGTTCTTTATGTATTCAGTTCTGTTTTGTTTCATCATGGTCAGCATGACACACACAGTTTGCTATGCACTTGGATGATCTGTTAGTTGCTAATACTTTCCAATAGTTAATGACCATGCCATGAAGCTTAAAAGACCTCCCATAAAATTTTAGTAACTTATCCCTGCCCATCTTATTAAGTGTGCCAGAAGGAAATCTTATGGTTATTTGTTTTTCTTCTTTCTGTTTCTTGGTTCTACTGAAGTTAGATTATTTTGCAAGGGGCAAACAAAAACGTCAGTGAGTGGCCTGCCTATAGTACACATTTCTATTGGTGGGTCTTCTTTAGTTTTAAAAGTATCATATGACACTTTAGTCTGCACTGGAGTTGAATATGTTATATGTTGCAAGTCAATACATGCCCCCACTATATTTATGTTTTCCTTTATCTCAAACAATGCTGCATATTTTTTCAGCAAAATTCCAAAAGAACTAATCTTGCATTCTTGATATAATGTCTTACTATTTGTTTATTGGAGATACCAGCTGTATTACTTTTCTTAGATAGCATAGTATATGAATAAATATATATTTTCTTGATTAAGCATTTTATCTCAATATTTATTGCAGTCTGTGTTTGACAAGAGTACCAGTAGGTTAAAAATTCTCCTCAAAAGGCTGGTACCATGACCCTAAATTTTGCACACTTTTTTTTAATGTTGGAAAAACACGTGGTTTTCCTAAGAATAGTTTATAATACTTGGTGATGATATATGACAAGGACTGGGTGTTTATATTACCTCTGTCAGGATTCCCTTAGGTCTATTAATGTGCTCACCAAACACTATAGAATTCCCTGATGAATGACTCAGCCTTTTAACTGAGTGACCCAAGGATATGTTGTATTTTAATCTCTACCTTCTACATTCGCTTTTCCCAAACATTTTATTTGGCATTTATCACATTCAGTGCCCTCCTATGCTTTTCATCCTTCTTGTTTTATTGATGAATATTGAGAATGTTAACACTACTTATCTTGACTTGGGCAAATGAAGAGTGACTTGCCTAAGAGCCTCTAGCCTGAATCAACTGGATGATTTCTGTGTGTTTGCTTCCAGTTTTAAGCTATGATTGCTTACACCTAACAGTAGCTATAAAATACACATTTGTGGGGAAGGCTCTAATCTCACAGTCAACGAAAGTAATCTTATTTTGTGATATGACTATAAATGAAACTATACTTTACAATGGCTAGTCTGATGCCCGTGTAAAGCCAAAAGGGTTTAAGACACAAGAAAATTGAAAGGAGATAGCTCAATAGGTATTTTAACTATGCTAGCCGTTTTTTTCCATTCAATTAACTGCTATGATGAATATTTTAAAAATACGTTCATTCTCACAATTTTAATAGGTTAACGATCTTTGTGAAAGAATTTACTTTTTCACAGAGAGATGGATTATATGACTAAACTGGAAACATGGAAATTGAAATAATGATGATAAGATAAACCACATTAGCATAGAAAAAAGGTGAGTTAGGGACGTCTCCAAATGAGTCGTGAAAAATGTGGATGTTCCAAGAAGATGCCATGTACCTAGAAGTGCCTGAGTTACTTAAAGTTTATGCTAACAACGTCATGTGTGTGTACACACACATACATGCATACTATATGTACGTATGTATAGGTGTACATAGAAACATCAGAATAGCATATGTGATTCTAAAGAAATTTCTCTATTAAATAAACAGCCAATATTCTTTAGTTCAAACCAGCCATTATGATCTCTTAATATGCATATACATATGGGTCTATATAATATACATGTGTAAGTATATATTTCATATGTTACATGTATATGCAAATAATCTTTCAGCAACAAAAGCCAAATTTTTATAACATGTTGAGCTGACCAAGCATAAACTCTGGCAACTTCAGCCTTTTAACATTTCTTACGTCCAGCACATTTCTCAAATTGCTGAATTCATCTCTTACAAGAAAAATGGATTATTCTTGGATCGTTTTTAATCTTCTTGCTGGTTTGATTCTTTCTAAATCAGATTACAACTAAGAGGCATATTTTGAGTTTTATCCTCTATTTACAATATCAAAACTCTGTCAGTCTGTTTAGTCACATTGGATTGTGTTTTGTGATCATCAAAGATTTTGCTGGAGGAGATTCAGCCACACATTCCTCTTTTCCCTTATTGCTTATAGCAGTTCACAGCAGAAGTGCTCATTGAAATGGGAAGGCATTTTTGTGAACTCATTTTATCTTTAATACCATGTACCTTTTACTCTGCAACTAGTTCGTGTGACATTTTTTGCTTTAGTATAATATTTTTATGTGGGATAGAATACGTATTTGTGTATAAAGTTAAGAAACATTAAGAATAAAGAACTGAGTGAGAAGAAGCTTCACAGGTTCCAAGAGATAATAACTAGCTTCAGGTATGCATTTTTTGAATAAAGTACTTGCTCCTTGTATACTCTTGAGATCTTTCAAAGGATACCACTATATCTAAGTAGAAGTTAATACAACACAACTTGGACACTATTTGTTTGTTAAACTGGTACAATGTGTAGGGTTGGGGAGAAAATCAGTCCTTCTCCAGAAATGGAAGTTTCTTATCATCTCTGGAAGCTCTGGCTCTGGCCTATGAGACTGATTTTAATCAAAGGATCTGTGTCTATCTGACATAAAGATGTCTGTAAGTGCATGAGCCCTTCTTCAATATGCAGATCTTGAGATACTGTGTTCTTACCTTTAGATCTAGTATTTTTGGTTTAAAACAATAGAAATATCGTTTCATAAAACTTTTGTGATTCTTTTAAACAAAGTTTAGTTCCTTTAAATTTTATTTCAATTTATGTTTTTGCAAAATTACAAAGGAATTTTGATACTTCTGTGGAGGCAATTGAATTGTCATTAATTACATGAATTTCTTAAACTACTTTTAAGAAATAGTTTTTAAAAGATTTAAAAATTTTATACGTACCTTCTGAGTCTTGGTCAATGTTATAAATTGAGCTTGGCCTCAAAATTAGGATTTGTATCATGAAAACATATGCAATCAAAATACATGAGTTGGAGTCTAGGGTTTATGACTTCCTAGCTGTTTGACTTGAGTGAGGAGTTAATTGAGTCACTGAACTTCAGTTTTTCTCATGTTGAAAATAAATATAATAGTGTCTGATTCAGAGGATGTGTGAGAAAGTAAAATGATATGTGTATATTATATATAACATTTGTGTTTTCCTACAGACATATGATATTTAAGGCATCATCATTATTATTGTCAATAATTAGGTAATAACTCACTTCTGGCTTCTATCTCATGTCTCTAAGAAAGTGAATCTGTGTAACTGTGTGAGCAAATATCCTCCTGGACCCTTTATAAAAGAGACTGATAACACAATGGGGAGATGTGATTATTATAGTCTAAGGAGCACCTCACTTATATTAGTGCTCACAGCTGCTGAAGAAAACAGTACTAGCACTGACAGAGATGAAGTTAAAGCGTTGTTTTAAGGGATTAAGCTTGAATGGAGGTACTATGCATTTACCTCAGGAAAGGCATGCCTGCTGGAGAGGTCACAACAATCACAAATCTGGTTTTATTTTATCAGTTCATGTTGAAAATTATTATTAGTGCTAATAGGTCCATAAAAATTGTTCAAAATATTTCAAAGAGAGCAAGTGCAGCTGTTTGGCATGCCTTAGGTATTGATAATAAATATGCCTGACAGTGACTTACATAAAACAGCAGTACTGCGTTGAGCTTAAGCAGCCCACCTTACTATGTCAAGGCCGTAAATTCTCTCCTGGAAGTCATGTTATGTAACATCACGTGAAAACAAAAACCAGCCATTTTTGAAAGTAATAAACTTAAAGGGTAAGTAGGTTACTGTTTTCACCTTTGTATCTCTCAGCCTAGAGCTTGTGTGATAATCTAAAATACAGATAGACTGTTTGGCAGAATCTTTAAAATCAAATCATAATTTCAGAACAGAAACTATATAATTAATCCTATAAGTAGTACAACTTCTTGAATAACTTTGAAATATCTTTCACTTCAAAAAAATAAAAATAAAAATATAACCAAAGAAAAAACACAGAAAGGAAAACATAGTTTCATTTATTTATATAATTATGTACAGGATGATAAAATATTGAATGTTACAACTGAGGTAAAATACACACATTTAATGTATGAAAATTTAAGGTATGTCTGTAAAAATGACAAAATGTGTTAAAACTTTTAAGTTAATTCTATCATAGAGCGATTTAAATCTATTTATAAATTTGACAAGTTGTCTACTAACATTTGCTTCTTGCTTATGATGTCCTTTACAGATACTCATTACTTATCAGACATTACACAAACAGATACCTTTGGATGGGATGGTGTTTTTTTTTTTTTTCTTTCCATAGTATAGTATAGTATCTTTAGAGTTTGTTAGTCAATCATTTCTTCTCCCCTCCATGCTTATCCAAAGATAAGCAAACACCTTATACAAAAAGCAAGCAAAACTGTATTCCAAAAAACATTCTTGCTGATATTTATTTATATCAATAATTGTACTATTAAACAAAATTTCTGTACAAATCATTGCCTTTGGAGCTACAAGAAACGTAAATGTAGACAACAATGAGCTTTATCTAGTAGAAGGATGTCACAATTAAATATTTGGTTCAGGACAACTCTCATCTGGATGCTTATAGATAGAGGGTAATTTGAAAGCTTTAGGCATGAAAAGCTTTGACATCTTTTATTTGTCTGAATATTTTAGCATGGCTCAAATGGAAATCCCCATGTGTTCTAGAACAGTGATCCCCAACTTTTTTGGCACTAGGGACCAGTTTCATGGAAGACAGTTTTCCAACAGACAGGAGTTGGGGGTGGGAGGGATGGTTTGGGATGAGACTGTTCCACCTCAGATTATCAGGCATTAGTTAGGTTCTCACAAGGAGCCTATAATCTAGATCACGTTCCTATGAGAATCTAATGCCACTGCTGATCTGACAGGAGGTGGAGCTCAGGTAGTAATGCTTACTAGCCCGTCACTCACCTTCTGCTGTGTGGCCCCATTCCTAACAGGCTGCAGACCAGCCCAGGGGGTTGGAGATCCCTGTCCTAGAATACTTTCCAAAACTTTCATGTGATAAATGGCAAAAGAAAGGCACAACGTTTGTGAGAGCTCAGAGAATCCGAAGATCACACGTTGTGGTTGATGGTGAGGGACTTAGAAATACCTCATGGCTAGACCCTGAGCTGTAGACTTCTTCATTTTACCTACTTGATGCCTTCAATTGAATGTCCATTAGTAATTTCTAGCATGTTTAGAATGGAAGTCTTGGATTTTTCTCTCAAATACAGTTTTCCTTCTGATGATAAATGGTACCAGTGTCTTCCTAGTTGTTGAAGCCCTAAACAAAGGCGATATCCTTTACTTTTCCCTTGCCCTCTCTCCCGGTTTTCACGTCACCCATATGATCCAAGTCACTCCAGTTTTCATTGTCTTCGCTGCTACACCTCATCCAAACCAATGTCATCTCACTTCCAGAGCACATATAGTCACTCACATGCTTAACATCCTTTTCTCTCATAGTGCCCTTTCCTGGGCTAACTGTATGGATAGTCTTTTTTCATCCTTTAGCTGAAATGCCATCTGATGAGAGAAGTTTTTTGCCTAGTCACTCTCTCCCTGACACTCTTTTATATTCTTCTTTATAGCATTGCTTGAAATCTGTATTTATATAATGCATCTGGTTTGCCACTGAACTAATAACTCCACTGAGAATAAAGAACTTGCCTGTCTTTTTTGATATGGTTTGGCTCCATGTCCCCACCCAAATCTCATCTTGTAGCTCACATAATTCTCACATGTTGTGGGAGGGACCTGGTGGGAGATGATTGAATCACGGGGGTGGGTCTTTCCTGTGCTGTTCTCGTGATACTGAATGGGTCTCATGAGATCTTACGGTTTTAAAAATGGGCGTTTCTCTGCACAAGTTGTCTTTTTGCCTGCTGCCATCCACGTAAGACATGACTTGCCCCTCCTTGCCTTCCATCATGATTGTGAGTCCAATTAAACCTCTTTCTTTTGCAAATTGCCCAGTCTGGGGTGTGTCTTTATCAGCACTGTGAAAACAGACTAATATACCATTGTATGTCTAGTGACTGAATGTTGGGCATATGATAGGTGCTGAATAATTATTGAGTGATAGAACACCTGTACATGTTTTGTGGGTTCTGATGTTTCTAAAGGAAAGCTGCAGCACACAGCATATCATGAATATGTGAAAAGGAGGCCTCTTCAATTCATAAAGTAGATGAAGAGACAGTAGGTCATAATGGCAAAACTTACCATCTGAGGAGCCAGAGTTTCTAGGGTGGAATCCTAACTCTGCTTCTTCCTTGTCATGTGACCTTGAAATGTCACTTTATCTTTCTCTGCCTCATCTTCTTCATATATAGAATAGAAGCCATAATTCTAATATTTTTTAAAGCTTTTATGAATGTTAAAAGGTTAACCTAATATGCATAAAGCACTCAAAATTGTACCTCATTTTCATTAAATATCAACTAGTCTTATTTCACATTTAGCCACAGGCAAAAGTTCATGCATTTTGTCCTGTGCACCTATAAAATATCCCAACTTACAGAATAAAATAATAGAGAAAAAAATAACTTGGCCAAGTATGGTATCTTAGAGTTAAAGAATTTCTTTCAGTTGACAATACAGTAGTCTTTTTGGTAAGCTTTATTGTCAATGTTAATGTTGTTTATAAGTAACCAGTTTTACAGGGTTTCATCTTCAGCCTTCCAACTGCCTGCTCCAAGGGAAGATGCAGGTCTGGTATCTGTGATGAAAGAGAGGAAAGAAGAAATCTCAGACTGACCAGGCCAATCAGGAGTCCTTAAGCCAAAGATGCCCATTTAAAGAGTCCTGAATTTCACTGGAAACTCTGCTTTTGTGCCTCTACTATTCTTAGTCATTTGTTAGAAGTAGCCTGTAGAAGTGTGGCCTCCATGGAAACACAGGGGTGGATCCAGGGGCAGACCCAGCAGTGGAGACTCTCCATCCACTATGTTCCACACTGCAGGAGATCTGAGTGGTGCCCTTTCATGACTGCCTCACTAAGAAAATACACATCTCTGACTTCTTCCCCTCATAACCACAGTCAAATTATTTCTGCTGAGTGAGGCAGAAGGTGGCTAAGGCTTGGGAATGATTGCAAAACTTAGTGCTATGCCAAAATCTGGCAGGTGAGGGTATGCACAGGGCTTTGTTTCCCTGTAAGCTGCGTGTGGTGACTTGAGGTGGCACAAAGGCTTGAGAAAGGACCAGAACACTAATGCTTTTAAACAGAGCATTGCCCATGTGATCTTTGAACTGCTAGTGGAAGACTTGTCCCTGCACTCATGGAAAGTCCTGCTAGGACCTGGGGGACACTACTGCCTATAAATGAAGAGTAGAGAATATGCACTATTTAGCTGATATTTTTCTTATCCAGGGACTGGGAGAGCGCTAATTGTCTTTAGTTTGTTTTTCCTTCTTGGTGTTTTAGCATAAAACTGCTGGCATGTAAATCATCAAACTTCTGGCTAACGGAGGCCAAGACAGCAACATGTCCCATTAATATATTTGTTGTGCCCTAAAGTACTGTAAAAGCTTATTCTTAGCTTCCCTGGTAGACATTTTCATGAACAGACAGCTCTTAGAGAAGGCTATTTAGGGTGATTCTGCAATGAAGGGGAGATAGAAACTTCTGGATTCGTTCTGTGCTATATAAAAGATCAAGGAAACTTGATAGTGACTCAGATCTGCTCTCTGTCTAACCACAGCCATTTCAACTTTACTGCAAGTTTCCAAACAGAAAATGCAATTCACCTAGAAGTGCACTTTATGGGTGCTCAGCATGCAGAGAAAGAATAAGAAAAATCTTTAGAAGAAAACCAGGAAGGCCTTATTTTATCTGTGGTAACAACATTCAGTGCCAGAAAACAGGTACAGATAGATAATTTTGACAGCAACAATAGAAAAAGAGTAAGAGAATCTATGAAGATTTGAATGTAGCATTAAAAAAGACCAGCAATTAGAGTTAAAAATTTGTTTTTAAATTTTAAATTTCAGTAGATACATTCAGGGATGATTAATCACTCTTGAGCTTCCTTTCTTAAATGATTAGGTTTTTCCATTGAAGCTTTTGAAGTTTTATCCATAGATTTATGGCTGCTGCATTTCCTGAGATTTTTTCATGTTTAAAAATATCTGTCTGTTGCCTTTTTACTTGAATAACTTCTTGGCTGGGCATTATATTCTTGCATCACATTTGTCAACATTGTGCAACTGTTTTCTGGCACTGCCTAGTTCTGTGGAGTAGCCTGAGATGTGCTTGATTTTTCCATCCATGTAGGTGAACTGCTTTATCTAGATGCCTGAGTAATCCTTTATCCTTGAAGTTTTACAGCTAACCTAGGACCAAACATTCTGCTTCAATTTTTTTAAATGTGCTCTTCAATTGCAAATTCAGTTTTTTATTTCAAGTAACTTCATGCAAAGAACAGTACGTAAATATGATCTATTTGTTGGGATTTCTATTCCATCTCATTCCATCTCATTTGGATCTATCTTTTATGTATATTTTCTTCTCTTTAGTTTCTTTAAGATTTTGGTCTTCCCCATCTGCATATATGTTGAAGATCTTAAACCTTTTATTTATGCACACTAACTTTTGAGTAACGCCTATTTTGGTCATTTCTTATTAATTCTACAACAAACTTTTGTCTTCAGTTTGTTTTTTTTTTTTCAATATTAAATATCTCTCTCCAGCCTATTCAGGGTTTTAATATCTCGACTCTGAGACCCTTCTTGACTTATTTCATATTTTTACTATGTATTTTATAGTATAAAGAAGTTGTGAGTAATAATCTTCTGTTCGTTGATTTATGTTTTTTTCTAGGTTGGGTTCTTTATCTTTGAATGATCTCATCTTTTCCTTGTACTAAAGAGAAGTGAAAAACATTGCTGGAGGGAAACTGGAAAGTAAACAATAAGGTGCTAATTATTTCTGATTAAAATGAAGGCTCTGGGGCTACATATTAACTTTAAGAAATGTTATGAGACCTGTCTTAGTCCATTTGAGCTTCTGCAGTAAAATACCCTAGACTGGGCAATTCATAAACAACAGAAAATACTGCTTACAGTTTTGGAGGCTGAGAAGTTTAAGATTAAGGCATCAGCATATTTGGTATCTAGCGAGAGCCTACTCTCTGCTCCAAAGATGCATATTATTGACAGGATTTTTAAAAGGTTAATGAAATTAACCAGAAAATTGTGAATAGACATATAATATATTTTAAAGTGATAAAATGAGAACGGAATAAAAGAACAAAATTTCTATTGAGTAGAAAACAATATCATAATTATTATCTCTGTAATTAACATAGACATAAATGCAATTGAATTATTGGTTATTTTGTTTGGAATTGGCCAAAATAATACTGAATTTACAGATAGGATTAGATATATGAAATTAGCTAAAAGTTATTTAAAAATTGATAGGGAACTTATTTTAAAGGAATTAAAATATAACAAAGCTAGTATGATTGTTCTAATGTAGTATTGGAATAAAATAGATTTTATTTAAATCTATTTTAATTATTTATTTAATTATCTATTTTAATTATTTTATTTAAATAAAATAAAATAGTATTGGAATAAAAACTTATAATGAATGTGTTTTTTAAATTCAGTGGTGTATTGAATCAGTTTAATTATGGTGTATTTAATTAATAGTGCCTATACAACTGGTTTTCTATCTGGAAGAAAATAAAATGGAGGACCTATATGATACCATACACAAAAATAAATTCCTAATGGATTAAAGTATTTATGTAAAAATTAAACAAGAAACAAAATGAATATTTATATTATCCAGGTGCCTTAAAGACTTTTAAAATAGGTCATCTGAAATTAATGAAGAAAAATTTGTATTCATACTTCTTTGAATTTATGGAAAAATATAACCTCAAAAGATGTTCTATAAAATGGAAAATAACTTTTAAATTCATGGTGGATAAAGATTTAATGTCTAGATTTTCAAAAGCTCTTACAACTTGAAAATTAACAAATTCATAACTCTGTACTGAAATGGGCAAAAATGTTATTTTGTTGTTGATGGGCAAATCCAGATGGCTAACATATATATGAAAATATGTCCAGCTTCATCACTTTTCACAGAATTGTATTTTGAATTCTTCTAATGAGGTTTCTTATGATATTCATAATTTCCAACATTGCCCATAAAATATCTATAAACAAAGGCTATTGTTTTCTATCAATAGTATGATACACTGATGAAAAAAAAAGATCCAAACACTGGGTTTGAGGTTTTTTAGACAAATTCTCCACGTTGATTAATTTGCTATACTTTTATTAAACCTTTTAGGGCATAGATCATGTATTTCTAGTGAAGCTCTTCATGCCATGTCAAAAATCCTATCAGGATTGGAGCGAACAGTCCTTTGTGGTAAAAACCATTTTTTTCTTAGTTTGTTGCATTTTGTTGTTGGTATTTTTCTTATAAAAGTTGATTTACCTATTCTTTCTTTTCTTTGTAAGTTTTGCTTCACTTTTTTACCTAAAGCAGTAATCCTAAGAAATAATTCAAGAGCATATGGAAGAGGTCAGAAGGATGCAAAATAAGAGGAACTTGTTCTTTGGGTCTGTCACTGCTCTTTGCGCCCGAGCGAGGTTCTCAGTGCCTTTCTGCTGTGAAGCCTCTGTCTGATGAAATGCTGTGTGAGGGTTGTGAGGGTCCACTGTTTGCACTACAGTGGTCTTCCAGTGAAGTGAACCCTTGATCTACTGACAAGGGAAATGGAGTGCAGAGGTAGTCTGAGAACTCAGGTTTCCCAATTTCAGCACAGTGATTTTTTTCTATACTAGCAATTTCTAGGTATATATTTTATTTTTTTCTTACTAGCAATCTATTTATATCACTACAGATTATCTTAAAAAATAAATAGGAATTTTGGAAAAAAAAATTTAATGTTACATGATAAACAATTTTAAGTAAATAAAAATCTTTTGGTCAGTGTGTTATTAAAGATTTTATTATAGGGCTTATTTATAAATCAATTTTTAATAGTGTTTGTAATATGAAATATGTTTTTATTTAACAAATTAAAAAGCATTAAACTTACTTTAAATAAATTATGTGAGTAAAACATGTTTGCTAACTAATAAATTTGTAAATAACCTAATATTTTACATTTGGTTTGGGATCATTTAAAATAAAAGTTTACATAAAATTTAAGTATGGTATATAGAATCAAAATGGAAAAAATTCTTAGTGGGAAGATATTAGTCTTTTTTATTTGCACTTTTTGCTTAACAAAACAGTTAAATTATTTCTATTTTTTTTTTACTTGATAAGATAAAACATTTAGGTTTCTTTTTTTGTAAGCTTTTCTCTAATTACGTGACATTACTGATGGGGTAAACTTTTTTTTCTCATAATTGGAAATAGTTGTCACAAATGTTTTAAACAGTGTATTTTATAGTATAAAAGTGGCATTATTATGTATAATATAGGATTGTTGATTTGGAAACTAGTAAAGGTTATTCGGAAGTGAATTTGCAGTGTCATCACCTCAGGCTCTGTGTCAGAATTTTCCATTGGTTCTCAATTTTCCATTGGTTCTCTTACGTTTCTTAGCCTCCTTGTAGTTAGGGAAGACATAAAACTAATTTTTGCCAGTGGACATTTTGTAAGGAGAAATGACACATGCCATTCTGGCCCAAAGCTGTGAAAAGTCCATTCTCCAGTCTTTTCTCTTCCTTTGCCATGGTTACAAAGAAGGCCACATCTCTAGGTGTGGCTACAAGATGGTAACACCATCATCTTCACTATCCTGGTCCTTGAGTGACTGCATTTAATGGAGTACCTCTGTCCCCTGCAACCCCACCAATCCCACATTGGATATATCCTGTAAATAAGAAAAACAAATTTATTTCTGAGAATTTGGGATTGTTTGTTGCTATAGCATAACTTAACCAGCCTAAACAAATATAAGCTCTTTATTACTTTATAATCATGTTCAAATAAAGGCCCAATACGGATGCAAAAACTCATTTATAGCATAATAGTCAAAAACATCACAGTGGTGACTGTTGCTCAGCTGAGAGACTAAGATGTTGAATGAATGAGGCTAACCCGTTCGATCTTCATTTACCCCCATACTTAGTGTGCCTGAGAAAATTTCACATTCTAACTTATAAATATGGAAGTTGAGAAAACATGATATTTACCACTTTTAATGCCATGAGTCTTTGAAAGAACTTAAGGTTCTATAAAAAATGCTCAGAAGACAATTACAAAAATTCAGCTTCAAGGGCATTTTTGAATCAGTAGTGCCATTACAATATGTGTATAGCATCTTAATAGTTGTAAAGGGGAAAATATAAGTTATATAAATAGATCAAAGTTAGTTTTATGACTTGTTGCATCTCATATTTATGTCTGAAGTACAAAAGAATTACTTAATTTTGTTGCATTTTCAAAAAAATATAATATCCAATTTGATAATATACAAAGATACTGTATTTGTTCAGAATCACCTTAAACTACTTAAAAGTTAAATTTAGCAAAATTACATGAAAGTGACAAGCTTCTGGCAAAGCATCGATGTATTTCAGCCTCAGAAATTAATAAAACAGAACATAATTTGGATGTTGACAAAACCGTCTGTCTCTCTTCTCTGTGTTTCTCTGGGTGCCCTTTTTTTTTTCTTATTGTAGATTTATTGTTTTTTCCACATAGCAAACAAAACAAAAAACATAGGAAACAAAAAGTCTGGATTTTACATCAATTTGTCTTAAGTGACTAAGGATAAACTGAGCCAATTCTCTTGGTCTTATATTCAAAAATCCCAGGAAAGGGGCTAATTTGCCCAGCTTGGGACAGGAAAGGAACTTCTCCCCTCTCCTATCAATTGAAGTTCTTCAAATTGATTTGCCCATATGTCTTGTGGTTTTTGGTTGTCTGCTCATGTTTGAAAATGATGGACAAACTTATTATTTCTGCTAGCTCTTATGAATTTTCTCCCGATGGGCTCTTCCATGATTGAGAAGTTTGACTGGGGACAAGGGTGTAATTGGCTGGCTGACAGGCTTCACTGTGTGATATAGGGTGCGGACCAAAGGAGTTGATTGAAGGACCCATAAAAAGCAGAATTGTTAAAGTTTTCCTTGAGACTCCAACATTCCCACTTAGTTCTGCCAAAGCAGATTAATCACTTTTTCAATTGAGATGATCACTGGGTTTCCTTTTTGTTTTCTTTCTTTTTTGGTTAATAAAAGCTATATGAGAGGGGATGGGCAAAAAGGCCGATTGGTACAACTGTTTCATAAGTAGACCTTCATTAAGCCTCATTTTCCAGCCCTAATTCTTACACATGATTTTCTTTTGTTCCTTCTTTCTCTTTCTCTTTTTCTTTTTTCTTTTTTTTTTTTTTTTGACTGCAAAATGGAGTCCTGGACCTGTCCAAGATTCTTCTTGAAAGAGTAACTTAAAACATATCTACTGTCCATAAATTTCATCTAGGGTTGATTCAAAATATTTAAAACCCATAGAACATAGGGAAACTGAGGCAAGGAACTGATATCAGTAGGAAACAACTGTAACTGACTAAATAACAGCCTGGGTATATTCCTTTTCTTCTATGTCCTTACTGATGTAAAGGAGACTTGGAAAAGAGGAAGTAGGGGAAAGGTATGCTAATTTAGCTTTTGAATCATGTATATATTATTTCTCAGTCACCTGCTTCATATTTGCATTGTGAGGCAAAAACAAACAAAAAGCAAAAGAAAACAAAACCAACCCCTGTACAATTAAAATTAGAGATGGAATTATAACACCAAGCTTCTGGCCCTTTCTCCTGTTTTCACAGTAAACCTTTCTAAATTTTTATTTTTATTTTATTTATTGATTGATTTTTGAAATGGAGTCTCGCTGTTTCTCCCAGACTGGAGTGCAGTGGCAAGATCTCGGCTCACTGCAACTTCCACCTCCCTGGGAGGCGATTCTCCTGCCTCAGCCTGCCAAAGTGCTGGGATTATAGGCACGCACCACCATGCCCGGCTAATTTTTGTATTTTTAGTAGAGATGGGGTTTTGCCATGTTGGCCAGGCTGGTCTCAATCTCCTGACCTCAGATGATGTGTCTGCCTCAGCCTCCCAAAGTGCTGGGATTACAGGTGTGAGTCCCCGCGCCTGGCTGCTCTTTCTAAGCTTTTTAATCGGATGTAGCTGATGGAAAAAATATAGTTTAGACTAAAGTGGCTTTAATAAAATTACAATGTAGACATGGCTAAAACTGAGGGAGCTCATTCATTACACGATGCACTATAAGTTGTGAAGCTCATTTTGTTTCATAAAAGTACATTTTAAAGGAAAATTAGTACGTATGTTTTTAGACTCATTTATATTTAAATCATTAAATTAGTTTCATTTAGAAGCTCTTAGATGCTTCACACATATTTACTTCGCCTCTTTCACTGACTCTCTTAAGAGCTAGCAAATGTCTTTATACAAAAGGTTCAGATCCAGGGAACAATTCCAAACATATTCAATTGGGCTGTGACACAAACCAAAAGTAACTTCTTTTTTCCTTTGGATTGTATTTTATCAAAATAGAATCAATTTTTTCTTTGTATTGTGATGCTTTTCTTCCTTCAGTTTATATTCTTGGTCACTATAAGGTTGTATTTTTAAACTGTAAGATAATTCAGGTGCCAAATTATGTAATTAATTGAATAACTTAGCCTAAATACATCCTTTTTTAGAATAAATTAATACTGTCTTGATTTGCCTATGAAAGAACACACAGTGATTATGATTATAGAGAGCTAAAGGAGAAGTAGTAACTCATTTGACTTTTAAAAACCATCTTCAACAAATGTTGAACATTTCTTGCTACTCTACATGCTACTAGTGATGTGGCAAAAAAATCAGTGAATTTACTGTTTCACTCAAGAATTAGTTTTGATTAAATTGTCCTCAGCTTTTATGCCTTTTGACCTATTCTTTTATACTAATTGTCTCATTTAAAGATGTTTTTTAGGACTCTGCTTATCTCATTACACAGTCTTGAATGAAGAAACAGGAGGCATTTATTGATCGTAATACTATGGATAATTGGGTTTCCTTGAAATATTTTATTTTTAAACTTATGGCTACAGAATCATGAACTTGATTAGGTTCCTGCTTTGAAATGGTTATGACAAAATTCAGAGTTGGTTATCTTTATTAATTACCTTGCAGTAGACATTTTATGTACTAATCTTATTCCTGACTTCTTCTTAATTATACTTACCATATTTTCTCTTTGCTTATTTTATATTAGCAGCTATAGCTGTAACTTATATTAGTGGGTATAACTAGCATTTTTCCTTGTGGAGAGAAATGTTTTTATTTTAGCAAAGACATTCATTAGCCTTCATGGCTAGGTGACAATCTAAAATCTTTAGTAATATTGTTACCAGAAAGGGCTCCCAATTCAGACCCCAAGAAAAGGTTCTTGGATCTTGGGCAAGAAAGAATTCAGGGTGAGTCCACAGAGTAGAGTGAAAGCAAGTTCATTAAGAAAGTAAAGGAACAAAAGAATGGCTACTCCATAAGCAGAGCAGCCCCAAGGGCTGCTGGTTGGCTATTTTTAGGGTTATTTCTTGATCTTATGCTAAACAAGGGGTGGATTGTTCGTGAGTTTTCCGGGAAAGGGGTGGGGATTTCTCGGAACTGAGGGTTCCTCTTGCTTTTAGACTATATAGGGCAGGACGTTGCCATGGCATTCGTAAACTGTCATGGCTCTGGTGGGAGTGTCTTTTAGTGTGCTAATACATTGTAGTTAGCATGTAAAGAGCAGTGAAGAAGATCAGAGGTCACTTTCCTCACCATCTTGATTTTGGTGGGTTTTGACCAGCTTCTTTATTGCCTTTTGTTTTATCAGTGAGGTATTTGTGACCTATATCTTGTGACCTCCTATCTTATCCTGTGGCTAAGAATGCCTAACCTCTGGGGGATGCAGCCCAGCAGGTCTAAGCCTCATTTTATCCAGACCCTGTTCAAGATGGAGTCGCTCTGGTTCAGATGCCTCTGACAATATCAAAAGGGATTGTTCCTTGTTTACAAGGAGACTTTCGTGCAGTGCTGGACAGAGAGCTGGTCAGAAGGCACAAGGCCAAAAGCTGAGGACAAAAGGAACTGAGGATAAAGTCCTCTGATAATTAACTGAAATTTGAAGAAGGACTTAGAGCATCCATAGGTCAAAGAAAGCTGTAAAATTCTAGCAGAGTCCCCCAGTTTATATCTCAACTATACTTGTGTATGAAATACTTAAATGAAAATACTTTTGAAGTATACTGTGCAAGTATCTTATAACCCCTCAGATTGTTATGTGTAACTCAATGTTGTACATTTTAAGTTTTTAATATTCCCTATTTGTTTCAATTTATTATGTATGTCATTACAATTTTTATTTTTGTCTTCCTCAGATTATACACCTTTTATAAAACAGATGAAGTGCACATAGAAATTCTAACATTTGGGAATATTTAGCCTGCTGTATATATAGCAGTTATGTTTACAAAAATGTATTTTTCTTTAACAAAATCAATAGATTGTCATTATTTTAACAGAGATTAAATAAATCATATTTTACTTTATCTCAAGTTTTATTCCATTATTAATAATTCTGTTCCATTCCAGAAAACATACCATGCCAACAAGCCAAACACAGACAACATACTCAATGACATGCAGTAGATACACATTTAGCACCCCCCGACACATGTATTTATTGGGAACCTCTATGCTCCATGCACTTTCTAAGTACTAAGAATAACGCAGAAAACAAAACAGACCAACATACTTACCCTCATGGAACTTATATTCCAGTAAGGGGAGATAGGCAATAAACACAGTCAATAAAAGAAATAGATTGTATGACAGATTGTGAAATGTTGTAAGGAGAAAAATGGAAATAGAGAAAGGGGATAGGGAGATATGTGGGGCTTAAGGTTTTAAGCAGGTCATATAAAGCATCACAGAGAAGGCGATATTTGAGTAGAGACCTGAAAAAGGTCAAGGGTGACCCAGGTGGATATTAGGGGTACCAGCAAACAGGAAGTGCCAGTAAATAAAATTGGATTTTCCTTTTTCTCATGTTTTATTCCATTGTTAATAATTCTAGTCCAATAAAAAAAATACTATGCCAGTGAGCCAAACACAAATGACGTACTCAATGATGTGTAATAGATACAGAACATGTAAACATTCCATACATTTTTACCAGATAGCGCTATGCTCCAGGCACTTTCTAAGTTCCCCATGAAGCAGGGAGCATGGCCTCTGTGTTGGAGCAGTGGGAAAGTGACTTGTGTCTGTGGAGTGAGTGGGAAAAGCAGAGGGTAAGTAGGAAATGATGACCAGATTTTGCAGAGCCTTAAAGACCACTATAATGGGTAAGGTTTTTTGTTTGTTTGTTTTATGAGTGGGGAGGGACACCATTGGAAAGTTTTAAGTATAAAATTGCTGTAATCTAAAATGCTTTAACAAGAATCACTGGCTACTCTGTTAAGAAAAGACTTAAAGAAGGAGAAGGATGAAAGCTTAAAGGTTAGTTAAGATGCTAATGCAAAAACTCATACAAGAGCATATAGTGGCCTAAACCAGAGGAAAAGTCAGAAAAGTCGTGGAGAGGAGTGGTTGGATTTGAGAGTTAAACCCATGATTTGTAGAATGATTGGATGTAGAGTGAAAGAGAATCAATGAAGACATTGGGATTGTTGTCTGAACAACTGGGGGGTTGGAGTTGATAGGAGCTAGGTTGAAGAATCCTGCCAAAAGAATGAGAATGTTCTGGGATGATGTGAAGTTCACTTTTGGTCCTTTAGAGATGCTTATTGGATATTCAAGTGGAGATGACAAGCTGATTCAAGGTTGCCCAGTGTTTTGTGTGTGAGCATTTGTGTATTTATAAAACTCCAATTATCCGGGAAGCTTGCAAAGTCCTATTTTCAGCTGACAAGAGGTGTTTTTCTCATCACATATCACTAGATATTTCTGATGCCTTCATTGTCTGCTGTGGTAAGGGCATTGGCTTTTACCTGATTTTAAAGTGCTTTATTCACTGTTTATACTAGAAATGCACATACATAATGTTTTAAGGGGGAAAATAAGGCTGTGAATAAGAACAAATAATTCCTCATATCTTCACATGGCTTTCAGGAGGTCGATAAGAAATCCAAACAGAGAATGAGAGAGGTATTTGACATTAGCATACGTACACACACACACACACACACACGCACACACACTCACACACACAAATAAAATAAATAAATCAAAGTAGACTGACCCTTCCACGTGAAAAAGAAATCGAGAGTAAATAAATGTTTATAACTATTAAGGGTCTTTCGTATTAAAGGAGGCCAAAACAAGCTGGCTGTATCTGGCTGTATGTGACTGTATGTGACTGTATCTGGTGGTGTATTCACAGGACACTTCCTCTAAGGGAGCCTTGCTAGTTAAGGCTGTAGAAGAAGCAACAGATAAGGTGGAGTGCTCACAACTTAGCAACAACTTGGAAAGTATTGTCAATAAATGCTCCAGGTTGAAATGGGGCCAAGTGATAGGATGTGATAATATTGTACAATTGAAGCAGCACTTCAGTATCTAATCTTGGGATTAGAGAAAAATCTGGGGATTCACACCACGGAAACCATGTCAGTTTGGAATTTATAGCTCTTCTCCATTTGTATTAATAACAGCCACAGATTACTGGAGGCAAACTGTGATACAGCTTACTTACAAACTGTCTATGATAAAGCACGGAAACTTGCTTTTTATACCAGAAAAAAAGAAAACAAAAAACACCGCCCAAAAGTGTTGTAATAGAAACCAAAGCATCTGGTTCCCACTATCACCATGTTTTGTATAAATGTTTCCTAAGATCTAGTTCCTTGATAATGGCCTTTGGTAAACTCATTT
>NW_012116032.1:183570-189222 GCF_000951035.1 Colobus angolensis palliatus | reverse complement strand
GCGGGAAAGTTCCTTAACTGGGCTCCAGACAGCATTTTTATAGTCAGGGGTAAACAGGTACAGAGTCATAGGGGATTTTGTACACATCAGACTTAGGATTGGCTGACATTTGAACAAGGTGATTTGGCTGA
Organism: Colobus angolensis palliatus; assembly: GCF_000951035.1. Classification (NCBI taxonomy): domain Eukaryota; kingdom Metazoa; phylum Chordata; class Mammalia; order Primates; family Cercopithecidae; genus Colobus; species Colobus angolensis. The sequence goes on along the minus strand of NW_012116032.1, from coordinate 189,091 downwards.
TTATGATCCGTTTCCGCCATTTCTGGTATGTCGGTTACATTTTGAAACACTGATGACATTTATCAGGGGCTTGTTTTCCCGGTCTGCTCACCTGGTCTGTTCTGCTTTCCAGATTCCTGGAATTGTTTGCCTAAGTTAGTTCGGGAGTTGTTTTGTAGCCCTGATCCCTGCTGTCCTGGTCCCTTTCAATACCAGAAAAAAAGAAAACAAAAAACACCGCCCAAAAGTGTTGTAACAGAAACCAAAGCATCTGGTTCCCACTATCACCATGTTTTGTATAAATGTTTCCTAAGATCTAGTTCCTTGATAATGGCCTTTGGTAAACTCATTTAAGAAAAATTTGGCCCCATGTCAACATTTCACTAAACAACAATGACATTACATGTGAGCTATTCTCTAACCCAGTCTTTCATAGTTAGCATAATGTTGAGACAATTTGCATTTAGTTCATAATAGGCAAACAGGAAATCCCATGGAAGTGTGTTAGGACTTTACAAATAGCTGGCCAAGAAGCCTGGAGGAGAAGCAAAAAGGTGACTAGAGGAGAAAAAAGAGGCTGAGTGAGAAAAGGCAGTGAGGAGAGAAATGGAGTGTGAGAGAATACAAATTGGAAACAGAAGCTTGAATGGGAAAATGCCATTTTAGAGAGTAATCTTCTAAATTCTGTTTTTTAAGTCATGCCTAGAAGCTGTCCAAGCTACAGCCAAATAATAAGATTATGTCTGATTCCCGATCCTAGCACTGTCAGGCTTGGTTAGTATGATGCCTCTAATGTATTTGGTGTGATTACTTTTTGTTTTGTAGCAGCATCAGAAATCCTCTACATTAGATAAAAATTGTTTACAGCTTAAAAAATGTTTTTATTGCAAAATTTGCATGTAGATTTCAAAGTGAACCTTTTTACTTTATAATTTTTTTTTGACCAACAGATATAGCTACTTCAATAGAAATGAAAAATCACTGCACGCAACCAAAAATTCTCTTTCCTGAGAATAGAGGAGACTTCATATTTTACAGTAATTTTACATCAACATGAGAGAAACCTTGTTCATTTTCCTGTTAGAAGTAAATCCCTGCATCGTTTTAATGATGTTAATAATTAACAATATTGATAATAATAAAACCAATACCAAAAAGAGAATAAGGTTATACTTGGAAAGTTTTATTTGATGCCTTGCTTATTTTTAAGACTATCTTTTATCCTTTATCTTATCTCAGGAAATGTTTATTGATGGGCTTAAAATAATATTTATTAGAAGAAAAGAACAGATTTAGGACTAAGATATGTGATGTTGATATTAATTATTGAGCTAAATATGTTGCTAATTTTACAAATTGTTTTTCATTGTAAAAAAATGTTTTTATCTTTCCATTTCCCAATAATTCTTACAGGACTAATTAGCAAATTTTGTTGATTTACAAATGGTATACACTTTAAAATATTGATGTTAATACTTCTAACAGTTGTTAGCTTGATAGGCTCACAAAGGAATGCAGATTAGCTCATTTTGTGGGCATTATTCTTAGAAATGGAAATGAAGTTTAAGTCACATTTTGAACACAATCAGGTAACATCAAGTTCACACTTCTGAGCTGACAGAAGTTTTCAGATATTTGCTTTGATCTCTATCATAGCTCCTAAAGCAATTTCACTTTTATAAAATTTTTCTTTAAAAATTTACACTCACATTTGGGTAAACAGATGGCTTGCACCGCCTAACATCAGATGATGTGCCAAATAGTAATAATGTCAGTTATTTCTGTTGTTATCCTTACTGTTGTATAGAGTACATTTGATAAAAACAGTGAGAAAAATAAAAGAATATGGAGCTCAAAACTTCATGAGATTATTGTACTTGGTCACTCTCTTCAATACAAACTCTGATTATTGTCTGGAAAGTTCTGGCAGGATTTTGTAACAAGTTAGCTTCAAATATTTAACTTTTCTGGGACAAAGACACTTGGAGCTTCAGTCTTCTTGGCCTATAAATCTGCAGCGTTTCTTATTTTTGTGATCAGGCATGCAGAAAGCCTTAAAAAGACACATTTATTTCATTTATGAGAAACTAAATCCAGATATAAAGCTCCTTTCTCACACACTACCGTTGGCTTTCTTTAGAATCTGTGGTGGTGCTCGGCCCCAGGAAGCATTGTAACATGTGTTGGCAATCGTGCAAACCAAATTTAGAGCCTCTTAGATTCATATATCAAGATATTGATTAGGAGTAAAGCTTGCCTTGAGTTATTTCTGTGAGTTGATGTGAAGCTGCTGGCAGCACTTCTAGGGTGAGTTTTCTTGTTTATCCCTGGTGATGTTTAATGCAAAGCTAATTCCCTTCCGGGGACATCCTACTGGGGACAAGTCACTCTATTAATAGCTAGCAGTCTTGATTGTGATTTCCGTCTGGGTTTGGAATTAGGGTTTATAGCTTCCGGGTAACTTTCATTTATATAAATCAAAATTATCTTGAGACAACAGGAAAAGACATGGAAGAGTGGAAGTTTTGTTACTTGTGACATCTCACTGCACATTGTTTTAAATGTAACTAATTTGTTTTAAATTATTCTTTGAAACAATTCCTACTATTTTTAGCATGGAGCCAATCATAATTCAAAAGCAGAAGACCTTTGTTGTTTAACAGTATTGGTTTACTTATCCCACTCAAGGAAGACTAGTGGTGTGCTGATAAATGTTTAACAACTGGCTTTCCAAAGGGGAACAAAACAAAATAAAACTCAAAAACAGAAGCATTACGTGTAGCATCTGAAAAGATATAGGGTACAAATGATCCCAGCAGGATCAGTTCTAACTTCATAGCCTAAAGTCAACTGGCTTTCGATACTTCTAAATATTTAACAGTACGCTGCACCTATGTCTGGCTCCCACATGCCACTGGAAAAATACTGTGTTACTTATTTGTATTTTATGTAAGTAAGTGAAATTCTTCTGTAATGAAAGTGAAACGGGAAAGGTTCCCTTGTCCCCCACAGGCAGGTGATGGGGGAGTGGTTCTCTTCTTCAGTGCCTCGCTGCTCAAACCTGTAGGGGCAGCATACAGGCGAGCCGAATGAGGGGCTCCGATCCCACAGCAGTGTCTAGGGGTGAATGCTTACCGCTCCTGAAGCCCCAGTGGGCGTGTGTTACAGGGTACTCTTTCAGTTTAGCTGTCCACAGGCGGCTTGTGTTAGCTCAATTAGACCCTCTGCCTTATTGCAAAAACAGAGGGCTTTCTGTATCCTAGGGTTCTTGCCTCGGTGTCCTGGAAGAATCAGATCACACGTGGGCTTGGAGAATGAGTGCAAGGTGTTATTGAATGGTGGAAGCTTTTAGCAAGGTGGATGGGGAGGACAGAAGCGGGACGGAGTGGGAAGGTGGTTTTCCCCTGGAGTAGGACTACTCAGCGGTCCGGGCTCTCTTCTGTCTGCGTTGGCCAATCTCCACATCATTCCGCCAGTCGATGGCCTGCTGGCCTACCAGCGTCTGTCAGTGTGCTCTTTCGCTGGCATGCTACCCTAGACGTCCTTTCGATGTCCAGCCACTTGTGTGTTCTTCCGCTGATGTGTTTCTCTCGACGTGCAACCTTATGTGTGTCTGCCCACTAGGGTCTCGGGGTTTTTACAGGCACAGGATGGGGGTGTGGCAGGACAGGGTGGTTTTGGGAAACATAACATTTGGGTGTGAAGGCAGGAGTGCCTGTCCTGACCTAGGTACTTAGGCGCAGGCCCAAGAGTGGAGCCCAAGCCAGGGACCCCCTTTCTCTACCCAGCATTTCCCTGCCCCCTTCCCATATCAAAAGAGCTGAAAATGATGCTAACCTACAAGAGAAGGTAACAGTTCTCTCTACATGAGTGGATTGTTTGGAATGGCTCTTTGAGTTATGTCATAGAATTCTGGAACTTGGGAGCTAGGAGGACTTTTTTTTTTTTTTTTTTTTTACATTTCTAAACTTTTATTTACAGTGACATATTAATGGGGTGCAGTGTGATGTTTCAATGCATATGTGCATTGTATAATAATCAAATTGGGGTAATTAGCTTATCTATCACTTTAAACATTTACCATTTCTTTGTGATGATAAATTGAAAATTCTCTTCTAGTTATATTACTATTAGTTATTATTATTATTTGAGACTGAGTCTCGTTCTGTTGCCCAGGCTGGAGTGCAGTGACAAAATCTGGGCTCACTGCAACCTCCCACCTCCCACCCACGTTTAAGTGATTCTCATGCCTCAGCCTCCTGAGAAGCAGAGATTACAGGCATGTGCCACCACGCCCAGTTTAAGTTTTGCATTTTTAGTGGAGACAGGGTTTCATCATGTTGGCCAGGCTGGTCTTGTACTCCTGACCTCGGATGATCTGCCCAACTTGGCCTCCCAAAGTGCTGGGATTATAGGCGTGAGCCACCACGCCTAGCCTACTTCTAGCTATCTTGTAGTATATAATATACCGTGCTAAAAGAAAAACTTCAGCTAAATTAAATTGGAAAGAGTTTAATTGAACAATGAACGATTCATGAATTAGAAAGTCTTTCGAACCAGAATAGGCTCAGAGACTCCAGTGCAGGCACCTGGTGGAAGAAGATTTATGGAGAGAAAAAGGAAAGTGACATGCAACACAGGGAAGTGAGGTACAGAAACAACTGGGTTGATTACAGCTCAATATTTGCCTTATTCGAACATGGTTGGAGCAGTTGACCAACATGGTAGGAGTTTTGTTTGGCCAAAACTTGGTGATTGGCACAAGTGTAGGCTACTCAGTCTGTTTACACCTCCATGTGTTATAGTTCACAATGTACAGAAAAACCTTTAGGTCGAACTTAAATATGTAAGAAGGCAGCTTTAGGCTAAACTTGATTTAACAACTGTTATTAGCTATAGTCACCCTAGTGTATAAAAGAACACCCAATTTCTTCTTCCTATCTAACTGTAACTTAGTACCTGTTGACCATCCTCTCCCCATCTTCCCCTATCGCCTAGCCTCTGGTAACCACTATCCTATTTTCTACTTGTACGAGATCAACTGAGGAGGACTTTTGAAAACCTTGGGTTCTGTATCTTCATGTTGAAGACACTAAGACCCAGAAAAGAGTGATTTTTTTTCAAGGTGGCAATGGCAGCAGTAAGACTCAGACCAGATCTACTGAGCTTCCAGCTCTTCATTCTTTCCATTAACTTACTCTTTTTTCGTATTTAATGGCTCACACAAATTATTTTGATTTGCTTGGTTTCTTCTTGCTCTTGATAGAAGTAGTTTGCTGCTCAGTTATAATCAACTGTCCAATCTCAGGAGAATTAAGACATGAGTCAGTAAACGGTTTCTTATTTCTTTAGTACATATAGATAATGACTATGAAATCTAAAAAACCAAAAAGGTGTAAAATTCCACAGGAGGAGTATGTACCCTTTTAACTGTGATGTTCCTCTCCACTTTACCACTTCAGATCTCAGCCAAACATGCAATGATGGGCATTCCTTTGGACCTACAGTTTTGATCTTTTATCACTTTTTTTTTTTTTTTTTT
>NW_012116032.1:131926-183483 GCF_000951035.1 Colobus angolensis palliatus | reverse complement strand
GCCATTCTCCTGCCTCAGCCTCCCGAGTAGCTGGGACTACAGGCGCCCGCCACCTCGCCCGGCTAGAGTTTTGTATTTTTTAGTAGAGACGGGTGTCAGCCAGGATGGTCTTGAATTTCTGACCTCGTGATCCGCCCGTCTCGGCCTCCCAAAGTGCTGGGATTACAGGCTTGAGCCACCGCGCCCGGCCCATTCTAACATTTCTGCTATAAAGCCCCTTGCTGGTATTACCTTTAGCTGTTGTACCCTATATAAATATTACACTGCGAGACTAGTGAATTATTTACCTCCAAGTCAGTTTTCATCCAATACTTCTCTGTTTAAAACCAACAATAAAGGGCTGCTTTTCACCCAACCCAATAAATCCCAAACTTCTTAACCTAAACCCCTGACAACAGGAATTGAATGTGCTTTGCTCCCCTATATCTTTAGTGCTCCCTTATATCACAGCGCCTGGCTCAGGCCAGTATTATTAATCATGTATTGTCTTGTGCACCCACATGTGCCCTGTGAGTGGGTACTATTGGAGTTCCCACTTTATACCTGAAGATATAAGTGCAAGAAATTTTCCCCCACACTCACAGTTAGTTGGCAACATCACCTAAACTTGAACCCAGCTTTTCAGATTATATTTTAAATGCCATGCCATACTACCCTCTTGAATATTCTGATGCCCTGTCCTAGTATGAAGTGCTCTCCCTAGTTTGGTGCAAGCACATCTACCTAGGTTCTCTCTCTCTCTGAGTCTCTGAGTGAAGTCTTGATATCAGGCACCCTGGTCCTCTCAGGATGACCTAAATAGGCTGTAGAAATCCTCTACGCCTGTGCTACAACTGACTCCCTTGCCCTTATCATTGGATTTCCCCTTCTTTACTCGAAACAGCATCTTAACCCTCCTTCAAGGCTGTTCTTTAGCCACCTTGATCTCGGCCTCTCCTCTTCAGACTGCTGTCTTCTCAGCTCCATACACTGCTTGTGTTTCTGGACTTCAGACCTCCCCAGGCAGCTTATCACTTTGAATGAGGACAAGCATTAGGTGTCTTTTTATATCCATTGCAATCTGTACACTATCATAACCATTTTATAATACTTAGTATATGTTAGTGATAATTTTATTTGCCAATCGTTCAGGCCTTCGTAGGTATTTTGACTGTACCTCAAAAGTGAGATTCTGGAGAGGAACATTGCATTTCAAGATGCTTTTGATGAGTGATATTTGATAGAGACAATAAAGAACAATTCACCTGTGAAGAGAAAACTATCCTAAGGACACAAGACTGAACCTTTCAGAGTGAGGCAACAGTAGCAGAAAAATAACAGGATTAGAGTGGATAACAAGCTAAATGGGAATCAGTAACATGCCTTTATGAACTACGCATAAATAAAAGCAGAGCAGGCCAGAAGTCTGTGCTAATCCTCTTATTAGATTTAGCATAGGTCTGATTTTCTTAGAAAAATATTCAGTAGCTTCTGAGTTTCTCTCTCTCTACTAAAGTGATGAGGAAAGAGCTGTAACAGTAGGAATTTAGATGATATATTAGAAAGATATTTGAAACTAAAAGAAGCATAAAATTCATTCAACTTTCTGCCTTTTGAAAATCATCTAATCTGTAGTTACCGTTTTGCAAAGGCTACTATCAAACCCAACCAGAAGAGGTTTTAGTCTTGTCTGCAGTTTCCTTTCAGTTCGCAAGCTCCTTGTCAACACTGTTTTGGCTGCAAAAATCTGGTTGTCAGGAACTTCCACACAAGACTCAATCTCAAACTGTATGGCTGTGATCTATGTACAGACATTCTTGCTCCATTCTCTGTCTAAATAGTGGCTTCATCTGAGGCAGCAAGGGCCAGCCCTGAAGGCCAATGAAGCTCCTAATTTACAGTTCATACTTATACATTACCTTATTATGTATTACCTTGTGAAAATCCTTGTATCCTTGCCTTTGAATTGCTAAATCAAATTTGTTTCTAGCTGCTTGAAGCTGGTATCCTTAATGAGAAAGGTCTCCTATGGGGATGGTGAAGTCTTCAGTCCTACAAAGGAGCCTGTTTGGGTTACATGATGGTGATTAATGTTAGTCAATATTTTGGATGTGTTAGGAATTTCTTTCACTTGTTCAAGTATGACTTGTTCTTTCATATGGTTTTATTTATTTTTATTTTTATTTTTTTTTTGAGACAGAGTCTCCACTGCCCAGGCTGGAGTGCAGGGGCGCGATCTCGACTCACTGCAACAACCTCCACCTGCTGGGTTCAAGTGATTCTCCTGTCTCAGCCTTCCAAGTAGCTGGGATTACAGGTGCCCGTCACCATGTCCAGCTAATTTTTGTATTTTTAGTAGAGACGGGGTTTTGCCATGTTGACCAGACTGGTCTTGAACTCCTGACCTCAGGTGTTCTGCCTGCCTTGTCCTCCCAAAGTGTTGGGATTACAGGCGTGAGCAACCATGCCCGGCCTTTTATATGGTTTTATAAGAAATAGACACACAATTAACCTTCAGTGATTTGGCAGTGTATGAGGTATTTCACACTCATTCCATCTGATAACTTTTTGAAGTGATATTATTATACTTTTCTTAATAGATGAGGAAGCGTAAGTTAAATATCTATTCAATGAGAAACAGCTAAAAACTGCTTGACTTTATGATCTTTCTGCTGTATTACGAAGCCACATATAATCTTCTCTTTGACCAGGTCAGTGAATTTGATCTTAAGTGTTCAGATTTTTCCATAGGATTTGTTGTAAAAGTCTTCAACAAAGAAATTTGTGTCACATGTTTACATTGGAAAGTAGGAATAATCTTACTGGTCAAAAATAAAACAACTACAGTGTATCGTGTATTTTTATAGCATAGGAAATGCTTGATGTTAATAAAAATATGTTAAAGAAGTATCTGTATTATAAAGGTGTTTATTAGGGACAAGTGGTGTAATGTTATAGTGAGGAATCTTTTTAGGAATTACATCCAGTAACTCAGATTTGTAACCCTTTGAGTACTGTCAGCATTATTTTTATTATTAGAATCATTGCTACCACAGGTTGTATTTTTACAATTAGCCTTGTTGCCATCATTTCCTTTCCCACTCTGGAGCTTCCAGGAAGTGTTGGTCATTTCACTCCAATAGGCTTAATGGTGGAGTAACTTTAACCCTCCTTAAATGGCTATCCCTTGACACACTAATTTTTCACAGGCTAAAACTGTAGCCTGTTAAAAGTAAATGCATTCCTTCCAGGCTCCAATGGTGAATTCATTCTCAGATGACCCCTTGACATTTCACAGGCATTGATGAGGTGCTGTCCCCTCTCTGGAAATAATCTAAACACTGATCCCAATGAATGGAAGAGAGCCCTAGATAAGCAGAGGGAAATGTGTTTATGGACATGTTCAGGTCATCCCCACTGTATTACTGAAGGCTAAATACTTACGCTTCTAGAGAGAAGGTAGAGAGTGGGAAAGGAAGCACTTCTACCTAGCCAATTAAATATTATTTTTTATTCCTCATATATAAATGATCTCTTGGATACTTTATTAGATTAGTAAAATGCAAGACATATTTGTATCCTATTAGGTGATGAAAAAGCTCATACTGACAGAGGTGAGCTAATGTTAGATGGTACCAAATAAAATTCTTCTTTTTTTCAATTTCTAGATATTTTGGCAAATTTTAACAAAATAAGCATTAGTGTGAAACATGTCAGAGAACATAGACTGCACTGGACAGTTGCTTTGGATATGCTTAAGAATTTTAAATCATTTTTTAAAGGACTCTGATGATTCTTGGTGTGAATACAATGACTTAATGCTTTACAATTCATGTACTAGGGAAGTATGGTTAACATTTTGCATGTCCGGCAAACTGCAGTTCTTAATCTCAGCATCAGTGGGGGTATTGGCTTATTTTTGATGATATTACAGGTTCAAAATTTGAGGTAAAATGTATGTTTTCTAATACAAAGAAGCAATAGCTATATACCTATAAGCATATATTTGTTTTTATGTAATTTATTTTAAGGAGTCAAAATTTATTTAAATTTATTTTAGTAAGCCAGAAACTTTTCCTAAAATGTAACTTCCACTGGGGTAAGGATTTTTGTTTATTTAGGTCATTGCTTTATCCCTAATGCTTGACACATGGTAAATGCTTAGCAAATATTTTAGTAAATATTGATAAATGTTTTAAATATTAATACATGTTTGAAACCAATACTTAATTTGTCAAAATTTGCCAAACTATCTAGAAAGTAAAAAGAGAATTTTATTTGGTTCAATCTAATGTTATCCAACCTCTGTCAGTATGAGCTTTTTCGCCACCTAACAGGGTACAAATATGCTTTGCATTTTACTAACCTAAAAAATTATCCAAGGCATTATTTATATGTGATGATTTAAAAGATATTTAACTGATTAGGTAGAAGTGCTTTCCACCCCTGCCCCAATAAAATTCATTTTAGGAGAATTTATTCAACACAGTCTACGACTTGCTGGGGTAGGCAGTGTGTATAACCTTCTTGTGCATATGGGCTTATAAGACTGTCTTAGATTAATGTCATCAGGCACTCACATGATATAAGTAACATTTCACCCTCATCAGGCAAACTTTTGACTATATTTTGCCTTCCCATGTCTGTGGTCTAGAGGTTAAAATTTCCATAATGTAAGGAATCTATTGTTCATTGTTTAGTGACCTTGCAAATAGCTGTTTTTATCATAAATTAATGAACTCATATTGATAATTTTAGTCAGTTATTTCCAGAGTTTGGTAATATTAGTCTGTCCCTGAGAGACAGTTTATATATGGAGCAGTGCCATATACTAAACAGTGCATGGGGATAGGAAACAACTTACTTCTACTCTTCAAAGAGAAAATTTGAGGCACAAATGACACAAGCGTAAATAAACCATATAAAATCAATGCATTTATGTGGTACAAAATATGTACATGTGAGCCAAGGAAGAATACAAGTAAAATTAAGGAAGGCATTCTAGAAGAAGAAAATAAAAATAGATTGGCCTCTAATAAAGATGATATTATCACTGGTAGTGAAAATGCTATGGATAAGAGATATAAAAATGGAAGGAAGCATATGTAAAGGATAGGTTAAGCAGATTTGCTTAAACAAAATAGTTTGTGTTAGGAAAAGTTAGGCATGAGGCAGATGTTACAGATAAACAAAAACTTATTATCAAAGGTGGAGGCAATGGGCAAATGGCCTTAAGTTGCATCAGTGGTTTTGAAGATTAACATATAGTTTTGCAAATAATACTAGGTGTTTTGGTTCTCTATTACTGCATGATGAGCCATCCCACCATTAAGTGACTTAAAATAGCAACGTATAATTATTCCCCAGATTTCTGTTGATTAACTGGAGTTCAGCTGGATGGTTCTTTTGCTGTTCTAACTTGGTGTCACTCATGTAGCTGTCATCAAATGGTGGCCAATACTAGAACATCCAAGATGACTTCCAGTGTCTTGGCAGGATGGCTGCAAGGTTACGCTGAACTGGGATGGTAGGATGGCTAGGCCTCTTCATCTCTATCTAGTCTCCAAGGTCTCACCCTCTCTTTGTGGTCTTCCTATCTTCTCTCTACGTATCTCTGTATCATGTCAGCTGGACTTCTTATATGAAAACTCAAGGGCTCCCAAAAGCTCAGGAGAAGCTGTCAGGCCTAAAAACGCTTAGACTCAAAACTGGAATAGTGTTACTTCTACTACATTTCATTGGTTGAAGCCAGTCAATCCAATGTAGAAGCAGATTACACAAAGGCATAAATACTGGGAGGTTCATTGCTAACTGGGGACCATCTTTGGAAACTCTCATAGTCAGTGATTTGAAGTCATTATCAAGTCAAGCCTCATCAACATCATCACAACCGCAGCAACAACAACAAAAACCAGCTAATATTTCTGGGGCCCTTAGTATTTACCAAACATGATTATTAGTACTTTACTTGTATTGATGTATTTAAATCTAGAGAGAAGCAATATTATTATTATTCAAATTTTACAGATGAGGAAACTGAGGTCTGAGAGATTAAGTAATTTGCTCAACATTGTGTAGTTTATACTTTGAACCCAAGCAGCTGTCAGAGTTTGTGCTAGTGAGCACAATGCTATGCTGCTTCACTTGTGGAATATAAAATTCCACGGATATCTCTCTATCACGCCTGACCATCTCTACTAAACAAAAAAAGTCACCAATATTTTAAAATGATGTGCTATTTCTTATTATTTGTACCATTCTCAAAATGCCTCAAAATAGCGCAATAGCTTTATTTATTGTGCAAAGGATTTGATGTGAGTCTTAGTTGAGTTTGCCAGTTGAAGGGCTGTGGTATTGTGTTCCTTGTACATGATGCAGGGTCAAGAGTTCCAGACTCTGTGCCACAGGAATGGGGCTTAAGCCTGAGATGCCTTGTTATTAGTTGTGCTACCATATATTATCACATAATTTCTCTAAATTTAAATATAGCAGTGTTACTTTAATAACTCATCGGTGACATAAACATACTTTCCTATCTAGAGAATAGGGATGATAACCTTTAGTTCTCCCTAAGTTGTGTATGCTAAATAGTTTCATATAATTCAATTTATACAAACCACAAGTTAGTATGAATGACAATTGAGGTAAAAATAGAGCTGAATTCATGTTTTACAGTTATTGTTAGAAACCACTTCAATAATTCAACTGACCAGCCTAATTTTCTTTCTGGTGTGGTACCTATATTAAGATATCCCCAAAAGTTTAAGATTGACTGAGACAAAGCCTTTGAATATGTAAAAAGCAGAAAAAAAATATTTGTTTCCTCTAAAAACAAACTTTACTCATTTCATCTTGGATACTCAAAATGTCTTCATTAATTTCTTTAATTTTCATTGGTGCCTATTACATGCCAGGCATTATACTGGCTCAGCTCAGGCCAATTTCTGCAACAATGGAAATGCTTTGTATATGCACTATCCAGTGCAGCAACCACTTGCCACATGTGGCTTTTCAGCACTTGAAATGTAGCTATTGCAACTGATGAACAGAATCTTTAAATTTAATTTTATTTAAATTAATTTGAACTTAAATTTAAGCAAACAGATGTGGCTGGCAGCTACCATATTGGATGATGCAGAATTAGACACTATCAATGTGTCCTGCCGTCCTTCATATCCTGGTTCACTTTTGGGAAGCGATAGTCTTGGAGTCTTTCCTCTTTTGATGGTGATGGCTATTATTCATTCATACCCTTTAACCTTGCCCTTTTTTAGTTAAGGGTATACATTTTCAAGGCCACTGACAAATGCTAAGGAGGCCATCTGGCCTAAAGAAGTGTTGGTAACTGCTTTCTCTAGGCACGTGGAGCTCATGAGTTTGAGTCAGATTTTCCTTAAACATCAAAAAATTTTAAAAATCTAAAAAAACCTAACCATATGCCCATCCCCTTATAGTTTTAGGAAAAGAAATAACATATAATGGACAGTAAAGGAACCATTTTAACTAATATATACTCAGCATTAGAGTGGGAAAACTCAGTAACTTCTTAAATCCACAGTGTCTTACATGATTTAATTTTTTAGCTTTTGCAAAATTCAAAATTCATTGTTATGTTCCTTTCATTTAATTTTTAAATCTTAGAAAAACTCGGCTCATAGGCCGGGCGCGGTGGCTCAAGCCTGTAATCCCAGCACTTTGGGAGGCAGAGATGGGCGGATCACGAGGTCAGGAGATCGAGACCATCCTGGCTAACACAGTGAAACCTCGTCTCTACTAAAAAATACAAACAACTAGCTGGGCGAGGTGGTGGGCACCTGTAGTCCCAGCTACTTGGGGGGCTGAGACAGGAGAACTGCATAAACCCAGGAGGCGGAGCTTGCAGTGAGCTGAGATCCGGCCACTGCACTCCAGCCTGGGCGACAGAGCGAGACTCTGTCTCAAAAAAAAAAAAAAAGAAAAAAAGGAAAGAAAAATTCGGCTCGTATGTTTCTGGTAAGTGTAGATAGAACTCATCGAAATGCATTTGTTAAGAGTTGTTTTTAGAAGGTTCCAGACATCCCATGAATCTTTGGAATAATGAGAAAGACTTCATTAGTTTTGCATAAAATTCCCATTTAGTCAGAGATTATTAAACTGAAAGCCCAGCCATCTACCAGGTCAGTTGAGTGCTGAAACTATTCCCCCTTCTATACCTGGCTGAATATTAGTATTTAGGAATAAGTTATATCTATATAAAAATATAGGATTCTAAAGAGCCTAAAAATCACCTACCAATTTCCTGTCAATGTTTAGGATAAAGAAGCTATGACTCAGAGAATAAGAGCAAGTTGTTTAAAATCTTTAATGTGGCTTAAGACAGATATGAAATTTGAACTCAGGCTACCTGGTCATTGGTCATTAATATTTTTCAACAGAGTACACAGTCTCATCTTCATTCTTTAAGTCAATGTAGTGATAGGTTAGAAAAATACTTTGGTGTTTTAAGAGCATACAAGAATACCTTTAATTTTATTTAATTTTTCCTCTGATAGCACACAATTAACAATTCAATTAAATATATATGCCAAAATTACTGTCAAAAGAAATATATCTTTTAATTGACATAAACATGAAGACATTTCTTATGCAGAATATCTAATGGGAAATTTCTCTTGGTAGCTAGCTGTTTTTTGATCAAAGAAAATTTAAAAAGATAAAAGATTTTGCCTAATTGCTTTCCAGAGAGAAAAATAGATGGAGTCATATTCTATATGATTTGTGAATGTTAAAGTTGGTAGAATTGTATGATCTAATTCAAGGGATGAATTGTGTCAGTTCACACCTGATGCCCTGAGATCCCATGGCTTTTTTAGGTTTTTGTTCTAGGGATTTTAGAGAAGAGGTGTCACTTAAACTCTTAAGTGCTCTCAGTTCCTTTGGGGAATGTCTGTCTGAAGGAATCTTGGTGTCTCTAAATTCTTGTCTGTTGCTGTCATCAATCCAATAGCATTGTAGCTCCCCTCTAAAAATTTATAAGCTAGCAAATGGCTGAAGCTGGGAAGATAAAAAATGCCCACTGTGCTATCTATCATTTGACTCTTTCAGAGATGTTTACACACAAAGGCTTTTTGGACAGACACTATTCAGCTCCTGACAATTTACAAATGCCTTCCTAGATAGATTTAAAAATTAATCCTAAGGAGACTGAATGTTTGGAGCATGGAGATGGGATGTTCAGGGTACGGCCCTCTTTGTATGCTTGATTCATGGGAAGTCTGAGGTAAAATTTTGAGTGTCTGGAGATCTTGGATCCAGTCCACAGTCTTTACCTAGTTGCTCTGCAACACTGAACAAGTTAGTTAACCTTCTTGTGCTCATTCTAGGCTCTCAGTTTAAAAGAAGGGAGATCAATTCCGTGAAAATTAAGGTGCTATTAATAGTTATACAACATAACACATTAAAAACTCTCTGTATCATTCATTAAAATCAGATTGTATTATTTAAAAAATTGGAATTTAATCTCATCTAAAACTTTAGTTATTGAAAATTAAAGGACAAAGGTTTTAAATACTTTTGTAAGATACAAATAGAAGAAAACAAATACTCTACAGATAAAATTAAAGTTACAAAATAGTCTCACAATGGAAATATGGAATCAGAAAGGCTATCAATAAGAAAAAATGTTAAAATATTTTCTAGAATTTACAAATATATTTTCTAGAATTTACAAATACGTGACATTTAAGGGAGGAAGAAAAGGCCACTATAAACATAAATATTATAGATACTTATAGTAAATGATTACTGAATAGAATTTTCATCAATATACTATTTTAAGTAAAATTTCTTTGTGATGATTACAATGAGATGTAAAAATTTTAAAAGAAATGTACCTTTTTGTCCAGGCACGGTGGCTCACACCTGTAATCCCAGCACTTTAGGAGGCTGAGTTGGGCAGATCATAAGGACAGGAGTTCGAGACTAGCCTGGCCAATATGGTGAAATCCCATCTCTACTAAAAATACAAAAATTACCTGGGTGTGGTGGCGGACGCCTGTAGTCCCAGCTACTCAGGAGGCTGAGGGAGGAGAATTGCTTGAACCTGGGAGGCAGAGGTTGCAGTGAGCTGAGATTATGCCACTGCACTCCAGCCTGGGGACAGAGCAAGACTCGGTCTCAAAAAAAAAAAAAGTGTCTTTTTAATTTTAATATTTTTCATCTATATTTACTACTAATCATATAATTATATTTACTACTAATAATATAATCAAACATTAGAGACCAACTATGTATTTTTGTGGTTGCAATAAATCACATGCTAAAATTCATAGGTTAGCAGTCCAGCTTTAATTTATATGTCTCCTTGTTTATGGATATTGCCAAATATTCATGTTTTATCAAACACTAGAGAACTTCTTTTTCACCTCTGATAATTTTATAGCCATGATTGGATTTACTATAATCTCAATTCTAATCAAGAGAGTAAAGACTTCGATAATGTCAAATAAAATAGCATGCGTAAGTAGTCTTGTAACATACTATTATTGTTTCATAGTCACATTTAACGATAATTATTCTTTGGAGAACTTTGCATTATGAGGTTTTTGTAGAACTACATGTGATTTAGTGACAATAGCTTTCTTTAGTGATTACAGATTTAAAGGATTACTGAACTCTTCAGATTTTAAAACAACAGAATTTCCAAGAGGATTTTATTTTCAACTCTTGTTTACTTCCTAAATCATACATTAATGTGATGTTTGGAAAATGAGCTAAATGTTCTAGTGCTGAACCAGAGCCATCTAGAATGTGAATTAGAAAATTGAAAACAAATTGCTAATGTGTACTGGAAATGATGTATTATATACAAATGCATTTACAAATAAAGCACAGTGTAAGTGGAAGTATGAGTGTGGAATGTGCACCTAGTTAGGAAATAAACCTATTTTTTGCATGCATGGTATGACCCCCCATGGATTAAAAGGGTTTATATATGTCAAAACTATAGATCGGTACCCAGCACACAGTAAGAGCAACAGAGTGTTTGCCTTCTTCTTCTTTCTTCTTCTTTCTTCTTTCTTCGTCTTTCTTCATCATCATCATCATCATCATCGTCATCATCATCACTGTTGTTCATCCTCTCTCCTTCTGGCTTCTTTAACTTGTATATGAGATTAGATTCCTGGCTCAATTATTTTAGTTCTTTTATCCTTTTGCTATTCCACCTGAGCCAATTCCCAGCCTTGAGACAATTGAACCCTCCTTCCAGAATTTCACCTGCACTATTTGGGGCACCAGCATTTGAAATTGAGTCTTAACGTCGCTCTGCAATCCTCATATTTATCTCTAGTCAACTAATTTCTCTCTCAAACAGGAAATTTCAAACTTAAAAAAAAATTTTAAATTTCATTTTAAATTGACACATAATAATCATACATATTTATAAAGTATGGTGTTATCTTTTGATCCATATATACAGTGTGTAATGATCAAATTAGGGCAATTAGCATATTCATCACCTCAAATATTTATTCATTATTTCTTTGTGGTGAGAACAATACAAATCCTTTCTTTTAGCTATTCTGAAATAGACAATATATTATTGTTAATTACAGATACCCTACTGTGCAAGGTAACACGAAAATTTATTTCTCCTTTCTAACTGTGTCTTTGTACCTGTTTATCAAACATTCCCTCACTTCTCCTCCCCTCTCTACTTCCCAGCCTCTTGTTACCATTCTACTCTTTACTTCTATGAGATCAACTTCTTTAGCTTCCACATGTGCGTGAGATAGTGCAGTGTTTGTCTCTCTGAACCTGGCTTATTGATCACTTAACATAATGTCCTCCAGGCTCATCCATGTAGCTGCAAATGACAGTATTGAATTATTTGTTCTGGCTGAATAATCTTCCATTGTCTAAATAGACCACATTTGCTTTATCCATTCATTTCTTGATGAACACTTAGGTTGATTTCATATCTTATAAAACCTTTATTGCCTCCTTGAAACCTCCACTGCAACTTGCTTTTCTTGCTCTCTTTTGGCAAATGATCTCATCTCATTCTTTGTTATAAAAGAAGCAGAGTGGTTAAACTCACACCACACACACACACACACACACGTACACACACATATTTTAAAAACCCTTCAACTTCTCTCTTCAATGGCTCAAAATATCTCCCAGTGTCACCCAGTTTTTTTTTCCTTTCTTTTTTTCTGCCTCGGTGATGGTGGGTTCAAATTATTTTCTGGTCTTTCTCATGTTATTCTTTTGATCAAGGCTTATTTCATTTCCCCAGAAACCTTGGTCTGTCACCTCCTAAGATATTCTGAAATATAGCCCTCTTCCTTTTGCTTCCTTCTTCTTAGACATAAAAAATTCTATCCTTCTCTTAGGAAAAAAAATTCTTTAACCAATCCAATATTCCTCTTCACTGTGAACTTTTTCATAAAACATTAAAGTCTTGAATGCGCTACTTTACCTACCATTGATCCTCAACTCACTGATTCTAAAAGACTAATGATACAGAAGAACTTTTCTAATTGCCTCATTGATGATCTATTTTTCTTGATCATTATCCTGATTGGGGAACATCTATAATTTCTGACTCTGTTCTCTGGAATTACAACACGAATTTCTAAACACTTGCTGACAACATGATCTGAGTCTCTTAAAGACTTCTTTCTTCACCTTACTATTGTGTTTTCACTGATGGCTGCTTCTGCTTTCTTGGAGTCTTCTCCTTAAGATTCCCTGACATTCTCTCTTGCCATGTCTCCTCCCCTTTTCTTGATTTCTCTCTTTTAATATCCTTATCTCCTTTAGTATTTCCTTTTCTTGTGTCTGTCCCTCCTATAAAGCTAATTTCCCAAAGGTCTATCTTTGGCTTTCTCTTACTACTCCATAATCCCTTCCATTAAAGATCTTGCTTCCTTCACTTTCTTATGTGGCTTTAAATTTCACACATTGTCATATGGGAGGAATATATAGTACTTCTATCTTACATATACTATGTATACTTACAACATATATCATAAATATATGACGAAAGTACTATGAACTCTTTGCATCTTTCTATTAATGATATATCATCTCTCCATCCTCTATCATTGTTTCTGGCTCTGTTCTGTCTCTCAAACTATTGCACACATTCTTGAATACTTGCTGGAGACATGACTTGAATATCTTTAAGACTGCCCTCTTGACCTTCATATTAATATTCATTTATTTGCCAAATTCTGAGTGTGCCATTTCTAAGGGTCTCTTATATCTACCTCTCCTAGATCCATTCATACTCCCAGTTTATTAGTTCAAACTTCTTCCATTTCTTAAATTATTTGATTAATCTCTTTGTATTAGTCAGGGTTCTTCAGAGGGACAGAACTAATAGGGTGTGTGTGTGTGTGTATATATATATACACACATATATATACATATATGAGTTTACTAGGGAGAATTGGCTCACGTAATCACAAGATGAACTCCCAAGATAGGCATCTGCAAGCTGAGGAAGAAAGAAGCCAGTAGTGGCTCATTATGAGTCAAAAAGTCTCGAAAACAGGGAAGCCAACAGTGTAGCTTTCATTCTGTAGCTAAAGGCCCAAGAACCCCCGGCAAACCACTGTTGTAAGTCCAAGAGTCCAAAACCAAAGAACCCAGAGCCCGATGTCCAAGGGCAGGAGGAATGGAAAGAAGAATCCAGCATGGGAGAAAGATGAAAGCCGGAAGACTCAGCAAGCCAGCTTATCCCACCTTCTTCTATCTGCTTTGTTGTAGCCACACTGGCAGCCAATTGGAGGGTGTTTACTCACATTGAGGGCAGGTCTTCCTCTCCTAAACCACTGATTCAAATGTTAACCTCCTCTGGCAACTTCCTCACAGAAACCCCCAGAAACAACACTTTACCAGCTATCTCAGCATCTTTCAATCCAATCAAGTTGACATGTGATATTAACCATCACATTCATGTTTTTGTTTTTATTTTTGTTTACATTTAATTAGAAATCATCCCCTCCAATCCATCTTTTACCCATATACTTATTTTTCTAAAAATTCAAATATGATCATATAATTCCTTTGCTAAAATACCCAACCTGATACTCTATTTTTTTCTCTAGGATAAAGTCCAAATTCCTTAGTCTCCAAAGAGTTCTCCATAACCTGCATTTTTAGTTTTATCACCATCAATGTACCAAACACTGGGTAGACAGGACTATTTGGAGCTCTCTTTATTGGATCTCAATTCTGAATCAAGTCTGCTCATCCAACCAAAACACATCCTCCCATCCTTATCTGAAAGTTGAACACATAAAGCTTTTAATAGTGCACATAGTAATCATTTTAATAGTGCATATGGATAATTTATTATCAATTGGTGATATTTTCTCTTATATTTTAATATGCGACTCCAGTGCCACCTCTTCTATTTTGCTTGATCTGATTCTGCCAAGTAGGAATTCACTCACTCCTCAATCTGTCATAGTACTTAATACATTCTATATTGCCTTATGGGTAGTTTGGTTTGCCTTTCTCCTTGAAGAATATGGTCTGAAGTCAAAAGAACTTTAAATTTTAGCTTTACCTCTTGCCAGCTTGGCAACTTCTCAATCGATTTGGCTAAGGCATAATGTCTAAAATACCGAGCATAATGCCTGACACCTATTTAATATTTAACAAATGTCATTTCTTGTTATTTATTTCCCTTTTTCCTTATTTATTCTCTAATACCAAGCACAGAGCAAATAGTAAATATAATTTTTTTCTTACTGTTCAACTAAATTCAAAGAAAATTATAGGAGGACTAACTCAGAGATCTCCTCCAGTAAATCTTTAAGGTTTAAGAAATCAAAATACCCACCTGGCAGCATTTGGAATTATTAGCTCTGTCCTTACTATCGCATGATAACTTCATGTTGTTAACTATAATGACAAAATTTGGGCAGGCACAGTGCCAAGCACTTTTTATACATTATTCATTTCATCCCTACAGTAACCTCAGGAAGCAGAAGTTATTATCACAGCCAGGGCTCCACAGACAGGATGTAATAAAGTTGGAATAAAAGACTAAGTAGTTTGATTGAGTTAAACTCTTACCACTATTACATTAACTTTACTTCTATTTCTGACCTCAGTTCTCCTACTTTCTGTATATCAATTGATTAATTGTAAAGAAAAATATTAGAGAGCTGAGATTCAGTGTTTTGAAAGACAGGAAAGAGATCCAAAGAGTTGAAGTTTGAATATTGGAATAGGTAGTTGATGGTAGAATTGGAAGGAATAATGGTATCAGAGTATAATAATAAAAAAAGATTTGGGTCAATGAAAAACCAAATAAAAAAGGAAAACTATTCAAATGACCTGTATAAATACTACTCAATCAATCCAGTAGGAAGTTCCCTCATATGGTTTATGAAGAAGATACAACTCACCAGAGTTATACCACTGTATATGGCTTGATTTGGGCCCATTGAGCAGATAACCAGGTACAACGATGCTAATATGCAAGAAATGTATACCCTGTATACTCTGCCCTGAGAAGACATATATGTTCCCTTTCTTTATTCATGTAAAATGTTGTTAAATGCAATCATGCACAACAATGTTTTGGTTAACAACAGACAGCATATAAAATGGTGGTCCATAAGATTATAATGCTATATTTTTACTGTGCTTTTTCTATGTTTAGATATGATTAGATACACAAATGTTCATCATTGTGTTACAATTGCCAACAGTATTCAATCCAGTAACATGCTGTAAAGGTCTGTAGTCTAGGATCATATAGCCTAGGTGTGCAGTAGGCTATACCATCTAGGTTTGTGTAAATATACTCTATGATATTCACACAATGACAAAATCACCTGGCAACACATTTCTCTGAAAGTAAGTCCATTGTTAAGCAACACATGACTGTAATTATAAAATAATTCCTAACTTTAGTAGTAGATTTTTTTGAGGTTTTGTTGTATACAGTTGCACATTTATAAATTTCAGAATAACAAAAATTATTAGAAAGTTAAGCATGATATAGGAATATGCAAACATGTCTTTGCTGAGTTCCAGTAAAATGAGATTTCAGAAATAATATTTTTTATTTAATTTATTTATAATGAGAATTATATGTGCCATTTT
Source organism: Colobus angolensis palliatus (assembly GCF_000951035.1). Lineage (NCBI taxonomy): Eukaryota > Metazoa > Chordata > Mammalia > Primates > Cercopithecidae > Colobus > Colobus angolensis. Next base: position 167,391 of record NW_012116032.1, on the reverse strand, counting down.
GAAAAAGAGTGTGCATTCAAAGCAATTTACACTTATATGATTTCTTGATTGCTGTGTAATTTTCCTCTAAATGAGATGTTGAGCTTAATCTACCAATAGAGTAGGTCATTCATGCTCAAAAGCCCATCTCTAGATAGCGAAGTGGAATACTTATTTAAGCACTAAAAGCACAGCTCATGAAGGATCATAGGGCAAAGAAAAGATTAGGAAGGCTTTAAAATGTTTGTAGGAAGAAAATAGAAGACAAAGCTCATCTCGGAATTTCAGAAAACCAGGAAGATGCCACTACACATTAAAAGCTTCTGCACATAGGGTGTTTTTCATTTCTTGGATTATATATGAAATAATTAGTTTGGGATTTTAAGCATTAGTAGAGCCTTAAGATCTTTCAGTGTACTTTTCTTAAATAACATTTTGCTAACTGTCCTTTGTGACTATAGGATCCCAGGTGTAACTTGAAATGATAAGTCCACTTTACTTCACCTTTCAAGGGTTTTTCCTCTCCTGACAAAGACAGTTGGCTAATAGTTATGTGCTCTTGTTGTAAGGCATGCTAACTTACCCTTCTTTCTGAGGTAAACAAGCTTAAATGTGAAAGTTTTTGTTGTTAGCATACACCTCCTACCCCAAAAAGATAAATGTGATATGAGCTGGCATTTCTCCATAAGAAAACAGATTTAGGATGATGATCAGGTTACATAAGAGAAATTAGAGAGAGGCATGGCTACCTACCAAGAAATCTATAAGTGATAATTGTTACTCGTCATTTTCTCTATCATAAAGTTGTCCTATTTGGGAGAACACTGAAAAGAGCTCTTCATACTCGTCTTTAAACTAGAGATAAGTATAGTTTGGGTTTTCTTAAAAAACTGTGTAACCATCTTTCCTTTAGTTTGTGAGGTGTGTGAAGTGACTAGATTCTAGAGCTACGTTTGTGTGGGTGCTACAGCTACTGCCTTGAGATCTAAAGCTAAATGTATGTGCTTTGAATGCGAGGAAAATGAAACTGTTCATGGAATTTAAAGTTTCTGAAACAAATAAGTTTGAAATTTTAAAAAACTGCTAGATTTCCCCAGATCTCCTATTGAAATGTGTTGATTGTCTTCTACATCTTGGTTGGAAAAGTTTACAAAATATTGCACTAAGGAAATGCCACCGACACTGAGACTTTTTAGAAGACAGCCAGATCGCCCACCCTGCTGTCACAGCCTTCAGTGCCACGAAGAACCACGGTACCATTCTCCCTGTTTGAAACATGCACAATTAAAAATGTGTCCTTGCTGTTTTTCACATAAGCAGATTAAATTGAACAGACTCTAACAATAATATTTTGATAAAAACCAAACAGTAAACAATATCTGACCATGTGTAATACAGTTTAATACATATTTACTCTACTGATGTCTCATTTATCCAGCAGCAAAAGATGAGGTATTTCATGCACAGACATTTTCCAAATAATTCCACCTTACCCCTTTTGTGTGCCAAACCATTTTATTTATTTATTTTTATTATTCTGTATTAAAATTTTATAAAATGTATTTCCATGCCATCCAACACACAGGCTATAGCGTTATAATTCACCTTTTCTTGGTGACGCAAGAGCGTCATTTTGAATGAACACCCCTTCTTATGTAGCAATTCATCTCAGTGTGTGCTTTTTTCTATCACCTTTCTTGATGTTAATTGTCACTTCATTGCTGTCAGAGTAATTGCCTCTCGATTTTTATTCCTACCACCCAAACTTTCATTCTGTTATTATAATCTTTTGAGTGTTAGGAAGTCAGGTAATCAAACTTTGAAAAATTTCTATGTATACAATTATACATGTTCATAATAATAGAAATAAAAATAACAGTGATGGAAGTAGGAAATAGGTAAGCTTTTATTGTTAGCATTTGCTCTAATAATATCCTTTGATCTTTTTGCTATACACGTGTGCGCGCGCGCACACACACACACACACACACACACACATATATAGTTTGTTTAAAAATAACCAAATTTGGCTGGGTGCGATGGCTCACGCCTGTAATTCCAGCACTTTGGGAGGCTGAGGTGGGCAGATCACCAGGTCAGGAGATTGAGACCATCCTGGCTAACATGCTGAAACCCCGTCTCTACAAAAAATACAAAAAATTAGCAGTGCGTGGTGATGGGCACCTGTAGTCCCAGCTAACTGTCCTTTGTGACTGAGGCAGGAGAATGGCGTGAACCCGGGAAGGCAGAGCTTACATTGAGCCGAGATCGCGCCACTGCACTCCAGCCTGGGAGGCAGCGAAATTCCGCTCAAAAACAAACAAACAAACAAACAAAAAACCCCAAAAAAACAAATTTATATGTCTCTGAATGAAGGTAGGAAGAGCCAGTTGAGTGAGACCATCACTTTGACTTGGGCTAGGCTGCCAGAGTTGAGGCTGGTCTGTAGAGTGGGTAAGGGCAAACCAGGGATATTTTTAGTTCTACCCAGAGTGTGAGCATCTTTGAGAACGAAGGTGATTTGTTTTTCTAAGACCACCAGAGCGGGCACAAAAGAACCAGCGGGTAGGCAAGTGTAGGAGCAAAACTGCAAGTTTATTTTGGTAACCTAAGGTGTGGGGAAGAAGTCTGTTGGCCTCCGGGAAAGAAGGCCGACAGAGTTCCCCCCTCGTGGGGCTCTCCGGCGGGGCTCCTGCATCCCGACTTCAGTGGGGCTGGAGGAAGACCGCGTGGCTTACTGGTGGAGAGCGGCTCTTCTAGGAGTGGGAGGGCAACAGGCGGGGCACGGGCGTGTCAGGGGCGTTCCACAGGTGCGACCAGGTAAATCTTGGTCTCTTCAGATTGACGTCACCTGGTGCATGCCCAGTTGGTCTGCACCTTCCTGGGTCGCCGGCTGCATTTTCGCGCGCGCGGGAAAAGTTGGGAGGGGGGAAAAGTTGGGAGGGGGGGGATGAAGAACCCGGAAGTGCACCATCTTGCCTCCGTTCGTCCAAACAGAAGGTACAGTCTGGAATCAACAGCAGCAGACAGAGAGAGAGAAAGAACTACAACTAAATCCAGGAGTCAGGCAAGAGTAGCTTGTTTTCTTCATAATTGGAGCCAGAGATAAACACAGTAAAGAATAAAGCATAAAATAATTTTCTTCTTTTTTAAATGCTACATAATTTATAGTTTATAATTCTTAGGAGCTGTCAGTTTTGAGGGAAAAAAGTAGATGCTTTATCCAGTGTGCAAAGGCATGAAAGTCCTATTTTTGACAGAAATAAAGCTAGTAAACTTGTAAGAACATAACTCATTTGGAGAACTATATTAATGTGTCATTTTTGACGTGTAGAATATCAATGATAAATATAGATCAGAAATAGAGTTTGGAATAATTAATATATATTTCTGGATTCCAAGGCAACATTTAACAATGATAATCACATTTCTGTGCCTTTATTACTGTTAAAAAAGATAAATAAGATCATTTAATTAAGCTTGATAAAATTCTGGAGTTGGAAGGGTCATCAGAAATCTCCCTGTCTAGTACTTTTGTAGTTCCCTGGAACACTATCCTTCAAGATGGTATGTACACACACACACACATACACACACACTATGTTCCTTTGTCAAATAACTTAAGAAACACTGCAAACTATAGATCTCTTTGCTGCAGATTCATGGTGCAAATCAGTGTTGTAAAAATTCTAAGTCCTGCAATAAACAGAATCTGTTTAACTGTGTTTAAACAAACATTGCCCAAGTATATTTGAACATAGGACACTTTGTTTGCTTCGTGTAGGTTTTAAAATCTTATGTGGAACAACTTGTGGGAAATGCTGATCTCATCCTAAACCCTTATTTTACACACAAAAAATTATGTCCAGGGAAGGTTCATGGAATTTAAAATAGTAAATCTGGAACCCAAATCAACACACCATATTACCTTTCCCTGCGAGTCGCTCTTTCTCTGACTTGCCTAATTCTGCACTCTGATCTTCCATTGCATCCAGCATCTTATTTTTTCCCTGCTCCTCCAGCATCTCTACCCTGTAAAAGTTCCTCTGCATTCAGTTTTGGGACTACACATCCACTCATAGCCTCATGTATATCACCTTTACCTTTGACTCCATATTCAGCTCCAGCCCTGATTTCTCATGAAAGTATCACTGTGAAATTACTGGCAGCTGTTAGATTTATTTGTATATTTTGTCTTTACTTCAAACCCAGAATGTCCAAAATCAAATTTATCTTCCTAGCAAATTGACTGTCCATTTAAACTTCTCTATTTCTGGTAACAAAATCATTCAATTTTGAAGGTCTTTGTTTTTGCAGTCAGTTTTGAAGTATTTATGCCTCACATTATTTAGATCCAGTCATATTCTAATTTCTCAGATTATTTTTCACTTAAAGATCATCCTAATTCACCCCCTCTCCTCCCTTCTCTATTTTAGATTTGCATTTATAGCTGCAATACTAAAAATTTCATAGCTCCTGTCTCTTAAACCAGTCTTTTTCCATTTTATTATTATTAATTTATTTAATTAAAAATGTATTTAATGTAAAAGATTGTGGGTTCATAGTAGGTGTATATATTTATGGGGTACATGAGATATTTTGGTACAGGCAATGTATAATAATCACATCATGGAAAATTAGGTATTCATCCTCTGAAGCATCTATCTTTTGTGTTACAAATAATCCAGTTATACCCTTTCAGTTATTTTAAAGTGTACAATTAAATTATCATTGACCATAGTCCCCCCTATTGTGCTATCAAATACTAGATCTTATTTATTCTTTTCAAGTACTTTTTGTACCCATCATTGTATTATAATTTAAATATGACTCCTAGGTTATTCACTAAAAAGCAAGTTTTATCTTGTTAATTCCCTGTGAGAGAACTCTTAATGGGTATCCATTTCCTGATGTCCCTGTCTATTTTTGAGCATCCAAAACCTGACCACACATCATCTGGCTGGTAGAAATGACCTTAGGCTCCACATTCTCTTCAAAGTCACCCCTCTGCTCATGGAGATAAATGCATATCTGATTGCCTCCTTTGGAAAGGCTAATCAGAAACTCAAAAGAATGCAACCATTTGTCTCTCACCTACCTGTGACCTGGAAGCCCCCTCCGTGCTTTGCGTTATCCCCACCTTTCTGGACTGAACTAATGTTCTTGGTTCTTACCTATACTGATTGATGTTTCATGTCTCCCTAAAATGTATAAAACCAAGCTGTGCCCCGACCACCTTGGGCACATGTCGTCAAGACCTCCTGAGGCTGTGTCATGGGTGTGCGTTCTCAACCTTGGCAAAAGAAACTTTCTAAATTAACTGAGGCCTGTCTCAAATTATCATACCAGTTAAGATCAGTGAGAAGTAAGGGGGTAAATAAAGGGAGAATAGATCATGTTTACTATTTCTTTTGAGAAAACATTAAGATAATAGAGTCTGTTCAATTGACAAACAGATTAAGCTGTAAGTCAGGATACAGTGAGAATGAACATCATGGCTGGATCCACACTTAGGCGTGGTCTCCTGTGGTGTTCTTTCAAAGATCACTAGTGCTCCGAATGACATTATAGTCATATTAGCTCACTACAGCTCATCACTTCATTAAAATAGGCATCTGACTTACCCAAGTCTAAGAAGGAAAAAAATTCTAGTTCGAATACTTTGCTGAGGTGCAGAAATACTGCCTGCAGAGCTACCAGGCGCTCTCTCCCTGAGGATTAAATGCCTGCTAAGAAAGTAAGCCTTAATTCCAGAATCCTTTCTCATTTGATTTGTAATGATAGGATGTTCTATAAAACTTTTCTGTGTTTCTTGGATACATAAATTGGTTTGGCATGCTAATTGAATAAAGTATGAAATATAGAAGAATGATCAAGCACATGGGGTGCAATAACATGATGTAACTATATGGAAGGAGATTTTCAGTATGTGAAAGAAGTGTAGAAAACCATACCGAGCTCTTTTTGTTTGTTCAGAGGCCAATACCAGAAATTCAAGAGACCCTTAGAGATCCTGTTCTGAAATATGTCAGTTGGTTCAGTTAGTCCTTTTGAGATGTGAGAATAGATGATTACATCCTTTCAACCCCTTTGATTTGGTTATTTGGTTCAGTATGGCAAGATGATTAATATTTCTATATGGAGATGATTTCCTTATTTAAAGAAGTTATTTAACTTTATATATTTTGATCTTTTTCGGCTATCATATTTTTTAAAAAGTCAGTGAGTGCTTGATGAAAAACAGATTTCTTCTTCATATAGTCAAGACTGAAAAAAAAACCATAAACATCATTCCCTTGCTGATACAGATAACAAAAATTGATGGTGGGAGTGGAGAAGAGAGCATTTGACTCAATTTTGTGGGTTTTCTGGAAAGAAGCACTTTTAAATAAATCACTTTATCAGTATTTGAGCAAAATTGTAGGACTCTAGGTTTCACGAATTTAAAAAGAGCACTTATATGAAGTTATTCACTAACAGGATTTCAGGTAAAGGCATCTGAGCTCTCAACATTTTATCCCAAATGCCAACCTTTCTTTGTTTTCCCTATGCTTCCTTCAGACTTCACTCCCTTTCTCTCTCTCCTTCTTCACTTCCCTTCACTTCTTCCTTCTCACATATGCATTCAATAGATACTAGCTTTGGTGTTTTATTTTCAGTGTTTTGTGTTTGCAGAACTATCTGGGGAAAGTGAAAAACGACTCTCTAAAGATTTTCTCTAAACCAGCAGTGCACACTGCACAGCAGCCCTCCCCTCACTCCCTCCAAAAAGGAGATAAAAACCAGTCCTACGTTTCTTACTGTTGGGAGTTGACACTCTAATCTACACTTACGTTTAAAAAAAAAATGTTGCATGGAGGAAAAAGTCAGATATTGTTTGACAATAAGAAAAGAAAGTTAGATGCCAGTGCAAACTATGTGTGTAAATTAAAAAAAACCCTGCACACACTGAGACAAGAGACTGGGCTATTGTGTGCCACCTAAATGTCCAATTAGGAGGAGAGCAAATTGCCCATAAAAGGTAGTGTGCTGTGAGAATGGGAGGGGCTGTTGGCTCCATGTGCAACAGTATAAGATTCTCTGCTGTGATCATTGCTATTTGTGGCCTCCAAGTGTAGCTGAGAATGAAGCAGCTTATATTGGCCTGTGTGCATTTAGACAGTTGGTGATACCAAATCCAATTATCCTCAGCTGCATGACCACTGAAGCTGTTTTCATCTGTGAGTGATTCCTCACAGCAAGGAGAGGGAGACAACACTAATACCCTCCTAGGGTGGGGAGAGACCATAACAAGAGGGCTAACATAAAGCAAAACAAAAAAGATTAGGCAGGAAGAGAACAAGGCTGATGGTGAGCTAGCATTGAATGAAAGGATTTCTAAGCTGCTATCATTTGCAAATACCTTTTATAAAAGGCCATACCACAGCCTACTAGGCTGATCAAAAGCTTGTAGTTATCAGCTAAACATTTTCATTGGCCTCAAAATGTATTCCCACAATTTTTTTTTTTGCATTTGTGATTCTCACCCTGACAGCACTAGAGTTGCATGAGAACTTTCTGAAATGCTGATACTCAGGTCCCAGCCCAAATCAAATAAATCGGAATCTCTTTTTATGTTTAAAAAGACCCCCAGGGGATTCTAGTGTGCAGCCAGACTTGAGGACCACTTAGTGAAGGAACACTAAGGACAATGCAGAAGTCCTTAATATGCAGGAATTTCCAGGCATTTACATTTGCAATATTAGGGCTAAAATATGTGAGGAGCTCTCTTCTATTAAGGTGACTTCTAACCTGTGTGCCACATTTTGCCCTGCTTTTTGTTGACATAAAGTCTTATGTGGCTCCCATAGACCAAACTGCAATCTTTAACAGCAGTGTTTCCAAATGTGTCAACAAAGTCCTGGACAGAAATGTTTGTGAAATGCTGTATTTTGGGGAGTTTTCAGAACCTTTTCTTTGAGTATTGTCATGTGTACTTACTGTATGCTAATGTGTATTTTAAGTCTACAAAGTTTCTTAAATTTATTTGATCAAAAATGGTTTTGCAGAGAGAGAGAGAGTATCCATATAGTTTCCTGTTCCACAAAATACACTTTAGAGAAGATCTGTTTAGTCTCCACACCCTTCACCTCCTTCCCTCAATACTCTCCTTTCCTCATTCCTATCCCATAACTTCTGACACTGACAAGAGTTATGCTGGTTCTGATTAGAATTCTGAATATCAGTAAAACATTGCCACAATTGAGAGATGTGTAAATACATATCTTTCACAGTACCTCAATGGACATAGTCCTTGCCCAGTGAGCTATTGATAAAGACTTGTCAAGCCATAGAAAAAACGCCTGTTTTGTTTTTATCATTAAGTTACAAAAAGTCACAAAATCGGACCACTGCTAGCTCTTTAGTGGGAGTCAGCATTTCTATTTATACTAAAGTTTTGTGAGTGTCAAAAAATTGCTAGCAATGTACTGTTATACCCTACTTTCTATTGAGGGAGTCTGCAATGCCTTCACTGCACTGCAGATGTCAACCTCAAAACTAGGGAGAAGTATCTGGGACTCTCAGACCATTTCCTGTTTACTCTCTTCTCAGGCAGATTAAGCTACAGCAAAGAGGAGTTAAGATAGCATTTGTTTATTTCCAGAGAGGTCAAAATTGTTCATTGAGTAGATTAAACTCTATGAAGAAAAATACCTATGGTTAGAGAGGTTCACTCACTCCATTTCTGGGTCATTGTCTGCCTTCTTTCCTTCCTCAGGTGCTTACCAACTACTTCCCCATTTCTCTGTTTCTTCAATCACTTTCCTTTACTCTTCTTGTTGTTGTTGTATTTTTTCTTTTTCCCCTCCTTTGGTTGTCATGTCATTCTCTTTTCCATTTAAATCTTTATGATTTAGTTTCATTTAATCTGAAAAGTAGTGTAGACATAATAGCCAAATAATTGGCTATTAATTTATCAGCGCTGTTCGGTGAGATAGGTTTTCTGAAATAAAATTATGTATTTAAACTTAATTACGTAAGCTCAAATATTTAAAATATAAGAGACACATTTTTTCTACAAAGCAACTTAAGATGTTTAGTGTCAGGCCTCTGAGCCCAAGCCAAGCCATAGCATCCTCTGTGACTTGCACGTATACGCCCAGATGGCCTGAAGTAACTGAAGAATCACAAAAGAAGTGCAAACGCCCTGCCTCGCCTTAACTGATGACATTCCACCACAAAAGAAGTGAAAATGGCCAGTCCTTGCCTTAAGCGATGACATTTTCTTGTGAAATTCCTTTTGCTGGCTCATCCTGGCTCAAAAAGCTCCCCCACTGAGCACCTTGTGACCCCTACTCATGCCCGCCAGAGAACAACCCCCTTTGACTGTAATTTTCCCTTACCTACCCAAATCCTATAAAACGGCCCCACCCTTATCTCCCTTCACTGACTCTCTTTTCGGACTCAGCCGGCCTGCACCCAGGTGATTAAAAAACTTGATTGCTCACACAAAGCCTGTTTGGTGGTCTCTTCACACAGACACACATGACATTTAGCACATTATAATTATGTTTTAATGAGTTGTTAGGGTATTTTATTAGGTTATGTTAATAATGCAGAACAAATCTGTAAACAATAACATTCTAATTCTAAATGGATTTTTCTCATGTAAAAGGATGAGCAGAGATACTTTCACTGAAGGCAAAAGAATAAAAAACAGTGGCATTTTAAGGCGTATTTGGATATTTTCCTTGGAAAATATTTAAAGTTTTCTTTGAGATTACAAATACTTTTCCAACTACCAAGCCTGATAAGACAGCCTCTTGAGGCCCTCCCAAAATGGCGAAGTTTTATTACTGCTCAGGGCCTTTTCATCCTTTCATCTTTGCAAGGTGAATAAATTGTTTTCTATGCAGTATTCAGTCTGTTCTATTGAGACACAAATCTTCTTTGGCTCTTTGCAGCCATATTTTTCTTTATGATATTTTCCAGAAGAGTAAGGCTTTGAATATATCAATGGACTCAAATGTTAAGAATGTAGATGAAAATCAGGAAAGTCAAGACCTTTGCCAATCTAATTGGTTCATTGTTTGAGGGAATATTTTCTTAATATACTGCCCTGAATTCATAAAGTCCTTTATATTTCTAAAATAAATTTAATATTAATCATCTCATGGGACTTTTTCCTTGTGGCAAGGACATAACTACTTCTGCCAACTATTATGTTCAAAGAAGGAAAACATTGTTTATGAGAGTCACACGACATAACTCCAGTCACACGATGGATTATGAGGGAATCCTAACCAGGACCTGTATCCTGAATACCAGTTTCTTATATTCAGATCTTCACTCTCATCCCTAGCCTTGGGGCAAAAATGTAAAAGAGCAAAAAACGAATAATAGTAGTAAGAAATGACAGTGGAGAAACATCCTTGTATCTTAGCCTTAGAGTAAATAAACTGGTTTTTGAAAATGGAAATGTTAATAAATAAAAAATATTTTAAGATAAACAATAAGATAATATAAAGAAGTTTGTAATGAATTTTTTTTTTTTTTTTTTGAGACGGAGTCTTGCTCTGTCGCCCAGGCTCGAGTGCAGTGGCCAGATCTCAGCTCACTGCAAGCTCCGCCTCCCGGGTTCACACCATTCTCCTGCCTCAGCCTGCTGAGTAGCTGGGACTACAGGCGCCCGCCACCTCGCCCGGCTAGATTTTTGTGTTTTTTAGTAGAAACGGGGTTTCACCGTATTAGCCAGGATGGTCTCGATCTCCTGACCTAGTGATCCACCCGTCTCAGCCTCCCAAAGTGCTGGGATTACAGGCGTGAGCCACCGCGCCCGGCTATGAATTTTTTTTTAGTGATACTCTCACCAACAATTATACTTCATACCTACATATCAATTTCTCTTTTTCTCTTTCCTTTTCCTTCTTCTTAACCCTTCCCATTCCTTCCCCATTTTCTTTCCTTCTTACTTCCGCCCCCCACCGCCCCGAGACAGAGTCTTGCTCTGTCACACAGGCTGGAGTGCAGTGGCATGATTTCAGCTCACTGAAGCTTCTGTTTCCTGGGTTCAAGCAATTCTCTTGCCTCAGCCTCCTGAGTAGCTGGATTACAGGCACCTGCCATCGCACCCGGCTAATTTTTGTGTTTTTAGTAGAAACAGGGTTTCACCATGTTGGCCAGGCTGGTCTCAAACTCCTGACTTCATGGTCCGCCTGCCTCGGCCTCTGAAAATGCTGGGATTACTGGTGTGAGCTACTGTGTCAGGCCTCCTCACTTTTTCATAATATATATGATGTGAAGTTGCTCAAGACAGAAAGTTTCAAATTGCTGTTTCGATTGACAATTAATACATTTTTAAGCTAAAATGAGGATTATTGGATCAACTTTTTACTTAATGCTGTATCTTGTCAACAAAGGAATCAAGAAAGATTGTTTTTTCTCTCTCTTATGTAACATTCCACAATGTCAGCAATAAGTTCAGTATCCATTAGCGATTACTAGAGGATCATTCAAGAAGAAATTGACAAGTACCTAATAATTTTCCTGGGTAGCAAACCCTGTCTTCCTGTTTTGCCCTCTGGGCTGAAATAAAAGACTTTTCAAGTTCCAGAGCAAATGAAATAAGTAGAAACTGCCAGTGCTTTATTCTTGTAGACTGCAGCATGTTCCAAGGCCTCAATACCTAATTACACTTGAGAGTTTTGAAATAAAGAGATAACCCCTTTGGCTATTAGGTGTTTTAAAAATTACGGGAAGAATCCCAGAGAAATTTTCCTCCCTCCTGACACACTCTCCTTCTCCTGCCTGCCCAAACCCATTATATCTATTAATCAGAGAAGCCGTATTAATCCATGTATTAATCCACATATACATTTCTTCACGATATAGAAAAGTCCTTGGGTTAATTTGAGTATGCCAGAAAATGTAATTGCATACAGTTTTTTTTATTGATATTGCTTTGTCTGCTGATACTGACATCAGCAATGTAGCAGGCTTGGGTGCTTTACTTACATGAATACATTAGCAGGGATAAATTTAATAAAGCAATAAGCATAATATCTGACAAATATGATATTTGGGACAACCTCTTTACCTCTCTCAGCAGAAAGGACTAAGTGATTTTTCATAATTTACTGACCACATCTGGATGATTCTGTTTATCACATGTAGAGTGGGGATTTTAAATTACACAAGGTAGGCGTACATTTTGAGTCTAGATAGAAAGCTCCATGTCAGGACTCAAAGATTCATAGACTTAAAGAATCTCACGTTTGGGGTGTTCTACCTTAACATGCTCTTTAATGCTTAAATCAACTGAAATTCCAACAGCTATCATCTGCCGGCTCTGTAATATGTGTCTTAGGCACATGCTCACATTTAATGTTCCTATGAGGCATGGATTGTGGGCAAAGAAACTGCAGCCCTTGGAGGTTAAATAATTTGCCCAAAGATATACAGTTAACTTTGTATATAGTAAGTGGCGGATTCAAGATTTGAACTTCTACCTGTATGGCTTTATAACTGATGTTCTTTAAATTGCCACCAGGTTATCTAAGGCCATAACACAACTTACAGGGAAGAATTTGAGAACAATATGTTTTTGGTTAGCCACATTCAGATACTGCATTAATCTGGTCCCTGACTGTAGCTGAGAGCAGTTTTTGTCTTGACATGTCCAACTGTCAAGGCCAAACCTCTATAAATACTCTCTTCTACAGATAGATGACACTGATGAGGCTAGAACTTATATCTGAATATATGTATTTGTGTATATATACACCAACACACACAAGTATATTTGTAGATCTAAATGCACATTTCTTTTCTCCCACTAAAGAAGGGGAATGAGCGGGTGGATCACGAGGTCAGGAGACCATCCTGTCTAACATGGTGAAACTCCGTCTCTACTAAAAAATACAAAAAATTAGCCAGGCCTGCTGGTGGGTGCCTGTAGTCCCAACTACTTGGGAAGCTGAGGCAGGAGAATCCTGTGAAGCCGGGAGGCGGAGCTTGTAGCGAGCTGAGACCCAGCCACTGCACTCCAGCCTGAGCGACAGAGTGATACTCCATCTCAAAAAAAAAAAAGGGAAAAAGGGATTGATTTCCACAGAAGATAATTTTATCTGAAAAAGGAGAAATGCCAAATTATTTTTAAAATATAGACAACTGAAGACATTGTATGTATCTCATCAAACAAAGAAAAAAAATCATTCTTTGGAAATAACCCACAATTAGTCTGTACCCGTTGCTGGGCATTCATCGGCTTCTACTCCCATACTGCCTAAAATAGTATGTTCTGCCAATTACTTTGAACTTCAGTTTCTTCACCAATAGAATGGAACAAGAACAAATTCTATGTCTGAAAAATGTTTTGAAAAATTTTGTATTAACATATGGATTTTTTAAATACACTGCAAATCTTGGTTCTTCTAATTTTAAAACATATTTAATATTTACTGAGTGAGCATTGCTAAATGCTGAAAACTGTTTTAAGCATTTTACATGTCTAGCTCACTTGACCCTTATAATAACTTTATCAAATATATACTGTTTCTACCTTTAATGTATAGATGAGGAAGCTGTTATAGGGAGAAATTAAATACTTTCTTATGCTCATAGAACTAGTAAGTGAGAGATCCAGGATTCAAGACTGAGCAATCAGAAACTAGAGAAAAAACTAAAGAGGTAAGCAGGAAGTAGAATGTGTGTTTCATGAAAAGTCATTTGCAAAAATGTTAGTGGTCTCTCTACTTTGCACTAGCCTTGGGGAAAGATTTCAAAGCAGGACTATTACTCAAAAGAAAAAAAATAGTTTTGGAAAGAGTTAACCTGACTAGAACTATCCAGGTCTTTCCCCTAATGGGCTGTTTCTCTCAAGTAGACTGTGGAGTTTTCCACCTTGTCCTACCTCCAAGTCCCAAGAAAAAAATTCTACATGACTAACGACAGTGCAAGAGGAAAAGAGCGGCTTTGTTTTCAGATTCCAGATGAAGTTTATGATGTTGTCAGAAAGAAAGCCATTTGACTTACAGCCTCAGTGGTCTTAGTATAGATGCTTTTTTGAGACATACACTAGCTTTGGAATGTTACAGCATAAATTAGGTTTTACTATATTTACTGTGTTTTATAATTTAGCAGAAGTTTTGAGATTGAAAACTTCAATAATAGGCACTTCTTAAAAATAATTATGATGATGAAATCATAATAGAGCAAGAGCTCTATTGAATACTAGTTTAGGTTATTCAATGTGGCCATTAAAAAAAAATTGTACTTTAGTTGTCTTATCTGGAAAAAAACAGGGCAATAATGACCTTCAGGATTGTTGAGAGGTTAAATTAATTAATAAAACTAAAGCATTTAAACTGTTCAGAACACAGGAGGTGATTCAAGTTAGCTCATAAATTTGTTTGTTTTTTTTGAGAAGGAGTTTTGCTCTTGTTGCCCAGGCTGGAGTGCAGTGGTGCAATCTTGGCTCACTACAACCTCTGCCTCCTGGGTTCAGGCAATTCTCCTGCCTCAGCCTCCCAAGTAGCTGGGATTACATGCATTAACTACCATGCCCAGCTAATTTTGTATTTTTTTTTTGTATTTTTTTTTTATTAGAAACGGGGTTTCACCATGTTGGTCAGGCTGATGTTGAATTCCTGACCTCATGTGATCCACCCGCCTCAGCCTCCTAAAGTGCTGGGATTACAGGCACTAGCCACTGTGCCCGGCCAACCTCATAAATTTCAATTTTCTTTGGGTGATGCTAGGTTGGATGAAGATGAAAACTGGCTTCTCTCCCTCTTTTTAAAAATGTATGGTGACTATGCTGAAATTTTTCCCGTTAAATGGTCACAACTGCTGTGTTTGGTTACAAGTGTATGTTCTATATGCCACTCCTTTGTATTTAAGACTCATTCTTTAGATAGTTCCTTTTGTTACATAAAGCAATACTCCTTTCAAGGTGTGGAACTTTTTCAAATGATATATTCTCAATCAAATTAAATATTTTCTAATGGAATTAACTTCAATGGACGTTTCTGTAAAATAAATATTTTCCCCACTCCTTTCAGTTGTAATGTTGGATGTGGAAGATTTAGAAGGCAAACTCTAGTGTCAGAATGAGTTTTATCCTTGCTCACTCACAATTAATTTGTCCTTGGCAAATTAATCATAGTTACCAAATTTTAATTCATCATCTTTATAATCTGTGCATCCTATTTAATATACATCAAAAATAAGTCTTCAATTAAAGTGAATCGTGTGATATTATTATATAATTTTATGTATTTTGCATTAATTCTTAGTCAATTGGTATTTTAACTTTAGAAAAAGCTAAGGGTAATAAGAGGAATATAGTAATAAGATTAAATTTCTGCCCTATAATTTATAATATAAGAATCATGAAGTTTTCAAAGTATTATACAATAAGTAGAATTTTAAATATAAATTTAAAAAATTATTTTATAATTTATATTCTTAATATAAATTTCAAAAAGCACAGAGTATTGTATGCCAAGACAAGCTCTTCTTTCTGAAATTTGAAAGAAATGTCATAAGATTAGGCTAAAAATGCTTAATACCAAAATAACCAGTCTATTCAGTCAAAACTGGAAGCAAAATATCACGTAAATTATTTGCTGCTAAATATCTGGTTTATTTCATATAAACTGATTATTTTAATTGTCATAAGATCATCATAAAATATTAATGAAGAACATTATTTTTCAAGATTATTATGGTTTTAAATCAAAGTACACTAATACCTTCCTACATGGTATTTAAACGTAACAGACAGAATTAACTGACAAGTGGTTGGCAAAAGTGAACTTATTTGCAAACGATTACACATCCAACACAGTATTATAAGAAGTATCTAGAAATTTGTTCTTAGTGCAAATTACAATTGATAATTTCTTATTTATAATTAGTAATTACATATTTACAGTGAAATTGAAAGTAATTTTATTACCAATCACTCTAAAATAAAATATATCTGCTTTTGAATGGTTCTTCAAAGGAATTGAAAAGCAAGTAGAAATTGAAATAATATTCAGTAATGGGATTATTGCTGAACTATCACAAAGGAAATACATATTTTAGCTGTGTCATTCAGTCAGTACAACCCTTGATTTAGAACTCTCTTAAATGAATTATTTCACTCACTGCAACATTATTTCACATTACAATGCTACAGTTACATTACTGTCGCATGAATAGCATTGTTTGTACAGTTCATATAAGGATTCTAGATATATAGGAGTTATACAGTCATGGAGAGAAACTAATGTGACAATTCAGAATGACAGAAATTTTGGAAAAGTGGAATTTCCACAGAAATTTGATTTATCAACCCCAAACTTCGGGTAAGAAATGTAAGGCCTATATTTATTTTTAAAATCAAAAATAATTAAAATCAATTTTATTTTGAACATACTGCTACACCCTTGTGATGACTGGTAGTAAAGTATGCTGTGATCAAGTTTGGAATTCAGTGCTTCAAATTTCTTTTTGAAATAAAAACTCTTTACCAATGACTCCAGTAGAGGGCACCACGCGTAACTTCGCACCCTGAGAAGTCTCTGTTCTGCCTGCCTTCGGTTTTCTTAAGTCATGCAGGGGCTCCCTCTGCTGTCCTTTTAGACCAGAAAACAGATGTCAATGCGTTGACCCCAAATGTCACAATTGTGCAATTACATTCTAAATATTATTGCATAATATTGCAGTTCCAGGTCTACTTAACTTCACTACCCACAAGATTACAAGAAAAGATAGCAAAGAAGCTGAGCAAGACTTAAATACTTCTATAAATAGTTTCTAACAAATGTTACTTCTAAAATGACCAGGTAGGCAAATAAAATCAAATAGTACCTGCACATTGCACAGTAATAGGGGAGAATGACACATAGCTACTGAAACTGTGAACAATGGTGATTAAAGAATCAGAATACTCGGGATGTGAGTGCATGTATTTTTGTGTGTGTGGGTGTGTGTGTGTGTGTGTATGCTAGATGGGAAAGAGGGAAGGAAGAGGAAGACACCACTTGTTTGGCTCCTACAACTATCTTTGATCCAAGTTATTTTCATTATTTTTTTTATTTCATTTTAAGTGAAGACAGAGAATAGGTTTTGGCCAACTCTTAAGAGTTTGCCCAGTTATCTAACAGAATCAAAATAAATGAGGTCATGTGTTTCTGCACATGCAGAGATACATATTGAAGCAATTATCTTGATAATTATCTTTTTCTAAAAATTACTTTTATATTAAATAGGGTAATTGCCAAAAAAGTATTTTTAGCTTGCTATGTATCTTGCTATATACTGAATATTGTCCAATTTCTGCAGCAAAGCAGTCAGCACATTATACAACTAGTATGCATTTTAATTTCCAGTAAATATTCTCATTCTTTACTACCAGGATTTACGCTAATGCCACATATTAACAAATTGTGTTGGCCTTTATACCCTCAAATCAAGCACAAACCACAGTTTCAAACAAAATTTTGGAAATTTTTGAAATGTTAAGATTTATCAGCTCCATTTTAATAGTGAATATTAGTAATGGAATATTCAAGCTTTTGTAACAACAATAATAGAGCTGTTTTTATTAATTGGCCAAGCGAGTTTTCTAAGTGTTAATAGAAACTAATGATTATGGAATTTTAGTTAATGGGTAAATGATGATGAGGCAGAAAAAAGAAATGTTCTATGCAGTATATACATTAAATAGATATGTTGTCTGATCTGTTGGGTTACTCCTAACTTTATCAGTGTGGGGTTTTTGTGGGAGAAGCCAATGTTCTAAGCTCTTTTTGTAACGTGAAGTTTGAATATAAGCATTCTTTGTACCACTGACATTGCTATATTTGTAAAATAGTTCTGGGACCAAAATTTGGGAAAAAAATTATTAAACTATTACATTGATTTGCTTGCCATTAAAATGTTACAATCCATGACCCCATAGTCAGAGAACATTTCCAAACAAATACAATAAAAACACAGTGTGAAAAAAATAGGGCTTTAAATCTAGAGAATTAACTTTATAATGAAGTTGGTTCATTTGCCTGATGACTGCTCTAGACTTTGAGGGTTACTTGGCGTGCAGACGATAAAATGGTAAACTTCAATGAGTAATGCAGTTTTAGACATAGCAGACACAAATCTTCACTAATATTTTAGAACAGATTTTTTGTTTTGGTAGAGTTCAAAGGATGGATTTTATTCCCCCAAGTTGGAATAATATTAATTAGAAGCATATTTTTGAAAATTAATTTTTATTTCACACATAGTTCAGTTACAAAGTATTGTAGAAAATTTAGATCACGACCTCACCTTTAACATCCTCTTAGTTGTTCTTGAAACTGATAGGACAACCTTCTTGTCTTAGTTGCTTAATTTCTATTTCCAGTCCTTACAAATTGCTTGCCTCTGAAAACAATTGACACCATAATGAGAAAGCACAAAGCCCAAACCAAACTAAGTATTTCATGTAATTTTATGACTAAAATGACATTCAGAAATAAAAAATCGTGTGTCTGTAGAGCCCAATAAAGCATTGCCATACAACGATAATTACAAAAAGTTGCAAATGATTTTTAGATTTTAAGATAAAATCACCTAAAGTTCTGACCAGATATAGGTATTAAAAAGATAGGATTGGGCACGCTTATGTTTGTGTGAATATTTCTTTACAATTGCTGTAAAATAAAAAAAAAAAGTGACTCAGATTCTCACAACAGCCTTCTTGCTGTAACTAATCCCTCTAGATCTGGCTGAGTCGCTCAGGCTGTACTTCCTGCCTGAACCCGCCTATTGAACTGAAGACAGAACAAAAACAAAATAAAATTTCGGCAAAGATCCTTTTCATTATTTTTTAAGAGTGCCAAAACTTGTCGAATTATTTGAACATCAAAGTGTCTTCCTGGCTCTCGCTCATTGTCTGTGGTATAAAATTCCTACTCATTCATTGTCTTCATAAAAAGAGGGCACAGGTCTTTTCAAGGAGCTTTGCAAGTAACCTGTGCATATTCCAGCAATGAAAAGGCCTTGCAGGTTCATAAAACTAGAGCAAATCAAACTCCCTTTAGAAAAGAGTTACTTATAGAAATATCTTGAAATCTCAAAAGGACATTTTTTTTCTTTTTTTTTTTTTTTGAGAAAAGCCTCTATAAAATAATCTACTTAAAATATGAGGATTTTTTAAAATATGAGGATTTTTTTCTTCCCCATTTTTTAAAGATAAGGAGGATAAAGACTATAGATAATTCATGTGGATCAAAGAGTGTTGGTTTAGTTATCTGTTGTAAGGTTTTACTTGAATCTTTTACGAAAGATTTTTAGTTAAGTCTTGTTAGGTCTCTGTTTTGCAACTCTAAGCTCTATGCTATTTATAATATTTTAACAAGGATTAGTGGAAGTGAGTAAAGTGATGAACTTCCACATTTAAATAGTATTTCTTCTGGCAAATTTTAGTTAAAATATGATAAATTATATTTGCGCAGACAAAATACACTGATAAAGCATCCGTCTGCCAGTGACTCACAAGGCCAAGTCTCTCTTGTATACATTAGTCTGTGGAAGACATTTCACAATAGAAACGCTTCTAGAAAATGGACTCATTTTGTCTGAAATGAGTGAGAAATTCAGTCTGAAATATTGGTGAGAAACAATCCTAGTTCTCACCTAGACCATCATGATTTCACCGCTGGTTTGATTAGAACTTTTAGAAAGTTGAACCCCAACTAATTTTATGTGGGGTTGGTTGAATCCCAACCCCACATAAAATTATATGATTCCATCATTTTATGATTCTAAATCCCCTGGAAGACACATTATCAAACAATACATCTCTCAGGGTAATATATTACCTTTGAAGCCTTTTATTCCACAGAGATGGGCTGAAGGCCTTACTCCCTGAACGTAACCTGATTTTCAGTTCTGTAATAAGCACACACATTCTGAACAACATAAATGTATTCTACGTACATTTTTCTCTCTCTAGCCCTCTGTAAAGAGAGTTTCTGGATCACTGAATTTTCCCTTTAATTTACCTTTCTACCTACGTGTGGGTGGTACTGAAATTGTACTTAATTTCTCATAGAAATTTAGGTCTTATTTTCTCTAGTTTAGGAAGCTGACCCTGCTTCTTTCTGTAAGTAGTACAGTCTGGGTAGCTTTGTTTCCCGTAGAAGAATGTAATCTGTTGCTCAACTGGTGGGTTCTGATCCAGGAGAATTAGCAAAGCTCTGCAGTTTGTGAGTAGCCAGGAACCCATAATAACATAAGTCTCTTCACACTACCCACTGGCTGTCTACATATCCATGTATCCATATGCATGTCTTGATAGAATATGTTTTAATTGTTCACCCATTCACCACTCCAACCATCTTTGTATTATTTATACTTGATATTGCTCCACAAATAATTTGGTACAGTTGACAAATATGGACATCTCGAAAATACGTACATACATACCAATGTTTCCGGGACTAAAGGAAAAGCGAAAATAAGAGGTGTGACATCTTGATCAAGAGCCACATCTTGGCTAGCACACAAAATACGTTCAATAACTATTTGTTGAATAAATCAGTAAGTAAGAAAAATTATAAATATAAGGGCAAATGCATCATTTGTCTCTTGAATTCTGAGTTGCTAGCACACAGAAAATAGTAAACCTAGTAACATCTGCTTTTAAAAAATGTTTCAAAATCTCCTCTTTAGCTGAGCAGCATGGTAAATGAGAGGAGAATATGAAACAAGTTGTTCCACTTGTGCTTGGGGACATATTTTTTCTTTATTCCTAAGAAGCTACATGAATAGTACTTTCCAGAACTCAAGTGGGAGAATTTAACTATTGTGAATAATGCTTATATTATTAATTGTGAATACTAATAAATGTGAATACCTATTGTGAAATAGTATTGCTTACTAGTTTTCTAATGACCCAGTATATCAAATAATGTGCCAGCTGTGATGTTCCTAATAATAATCTCCTATAAATGAAATGTCCAGAACTTGGAAAATATTTAATTTCGGGATTGAAAATTACAAAATCCTTGACTCATGTATAATTTTAGATCTGTGTGAGAATTGTCACAGTAGGTCAATCAGCCCAACATTCTTCAGGTTAAAAAGGTTTGCTGTGTAGAGCAAAAGGCTGTTCATCTTCTCTGATGTCAACATCAAAATGTAAAGGTAGAAAGAAGACACCTTACCTGCTGTGTTTGTTATTCAGTTATTCATGAATTAATACAAACTTTAAGATTTTTACTTTCAGGACAGATATTTTTAAATACATTTGTCTACCAAGCCCTAGAAAAGGACTAAGATATCCCACTTGTATATATGCACTCCCACAAACATCCACACATAACATAATGGATTGTGTTCCAGTGTTTATACATTCATATATTATTATGCTTCTTAGCATGTCCAGATTAGCTGAATGTATTTCTGCACGTATGTGCATGAACTCACAGGTGTAGACTATCGCAGCCACTCCCACACACTTTCCCAATTGTTATCTTCTGCCTTGCACATTACTATTTCCCAACTTTCATGGGCCCTAGCATAAACATACGTTTCCTCCCCTGTTTACTGATTTACTCTTCACCAGATAAACATTATCTTGTGACCATGACCTCCTTGCTCATCTGTCAGCCTTTGCAAACCAGGGGAACTGTGACTGCCCAAGATCCCTTACCAGGGGAAAATATTAATCAGTTGTAAAGTTTAGGACTTGCACAACGGAAGCTGACACTTCTGAGAAGTCCACCAAATATCTGTACCCAGCAGATGTTATTCTGCATGTTTTAGGCTTAATGACCTCTCCCACCATGTAAAGATTATAATGTTTCATTTCTCAGTAAATGCAAAGGCAAACCTACTATTTAAGAAAGAATATCATTTATCCAGGGAAAACAAATCAATATCAGTTCTCTAGTTTCAATTCTTACAGTAGGTGCATATTTCTCATGTTTTACTCATAAAGGCATCCCTTTAATGAATAAGTTTTGACGTTCTCTAAAATTCAGCAGGGGCAGCCTAAATCTGTAAGAACACTGAGAAGTCGAAGTTTTCACACAAGGATCATATGCACATTTTGTTTGCATTGTATTAATAATCAAGAAATATGGGTTGAAGATATACCATTGATGACCACAAATGTCTGTATTACAGCTTATGTGGTTGGGCTAAAAGTTACTGCATGAAAAGAATGCTGGGCACCAACTTGCTTTATCTGATACCATGACAGTAGGAATTATCATCTATCTATAGCAAAAAGTAAAATTGTGGAATCGAAAGGATAAATTTAACCCTTACAATCTAAGAAACGTGTGACATGACTCTCACACCATCGACTAGGAAAAAAATAACCATTGGCACTAGCCATATTTTAAACTTCTCTCACTAGCAGGATATCTTCCTTTTCAGTTTGAGTTTATTCAGGACATAGTTTTATACTGCATTCTTTTGAGTATAAAACCCTCATTCATTTTTAAAAAATTTTAGTATGAATTTCTAGTGTGAAAACTCCATTGTTTCTCCAGGTTATAGTTCTTATGTGAAACTGGTTTTTGTGCTGTAATTGTTGAAACTTGTAACAATCGACAAAAGAAAAACTTTTCAGTATCAATTTCTTTAACACCAGGGTCTCAAAATGAGTTAGATATGTCATTTTTATAAATAGTCTAACAAAGAGTGGCAAACCAAGGAAAGGCCACAGAGATTTATTTTACTGAGCAAATCTGTTTGTTGTCCACATTATTAGCTTCTAGTATTGCATAGTAAAGGCCCCCAAGTGGATTCCAAATGTGCAGCAAATTTATATAAACTTACCATATTTTTTTTCCAGGCTGTGTGTTCCACTTCTTTCCCTTCCTGCCTAACAATATGTTGCCATGCTATAAAAGCCCTAATGCCCATTTTCAACGATTAGCTGTACATCAGCATTACCACCACAAATCCACAAGTTTTACATCAAGCATTAAATGGGATGAATATTGATCTGCTAAAGAGGATTTATTTATTTCTAGCTCTATCCAAAGATCAACTGCTAGCAGCTTTTGGGGGATCTGTGAAGCTCTCACAGCACAAAGCTACTGCATACATGACACTGGACTTGACATTTCAGTTCTGGAAGAAAACCAAACAGTAAATTCAGTGCAATAATCCTAGATAAATGAGATGATCACTGGAAAAGCTGAGATAGTTAAGTGGTCTATCAGAGAAGTCCAACGGATGGTATTGAACAGTTGCTACATAGAATCCTCACTCATGTCAATATGGTCCAAAGCACTGTCATATCAGATGCCAATATAATCACATTAACAGTCTCTACCTCCTGCTTTCATTTCTCTGCCTGTATATTTTTCTGGATTTACAAGTGATTGTAAATAATGCACAATGTGGCAAAACTGTAGCCTAACAATTGTTTTGAATATGTGTAAGCTGCATTTTAATATAGTATAAAGTATGGACAATGCATTAAATCACTATGCTATGGAGCATGCGGGATGCAGCTTCATATGCTTACTGGTGGATCAAAGGATGATGGGGGCATCTTGTATCTAAAAAACAAGAAAGGTCGAATTCTGTCTTAAATTTTCCGAGACCACTGAAGTTCCTTTACTTCTCCCTCAATTTGTAATAGCTGTCCTCCTCTATACCACTCAAGTACTATAATTACCTTAAACTGACAACAGACATTGGCTGAACCAAGTAAATACTCAGTGTTTGCATAAATTCAGTGTTGTTGAGAGAGGTGCCCTTTAACTTTGCCACAACAAAAATTTTACTTCTATCCATGTGGGCATTTGATTA
Organism: Colobus angolensis palliatus; assembly: GCF_000951035.1. Classification (NCBI taxonomy): domain Eukaryota; kingdom Metazoa; phylum Chordata; class Mammalia; order Primates; family Cercopithecidae; genus Colobus; species Colobus angolensis. The sequence continues at coordinate 143,622 of NW_012116032.1, read as the reverse complement.
ACATTTTTTTTTTCTTTTAAAACCTTTTTTTAATCAGAAAATGTGAAAACTTGTGTACATCCAGCTTATATAATAGCATTAGACAAAATAATAATCTATCTTTCTGTCATCAGAAATATGAAAAATAAAATAATCTTTTTTGTCTATAAATATTAAAAATGCATATATTATCTTGGTGTAGCTCATCAAACATTCATTTGAAAATCTAGCAACTCAGTCCTATCAATACATATAAAATAATTTATAATGAAGACTGATGTAGTAAAAATGATTGTGTTATGTGCCATTTTAATATTAGTCTATTTATATTAAAACAGGCACATAAGCATTATCTTATTAGATCGCAAGCTGTGTGAAAGGCAGGGTGGTGTCTTATGCCAGTTGTACAGGTAAGAATTCAAGAGGGTAAGTTACTTATTCATTGATGGCAAAAGGCTCCAGCTCAATTCTTCTCATGCCAACTCCCAGGTTCTCTCATTCACAGACTTTGTGGTCTGCAAGTGTCCAGCTTGGCTGTCCATACAAAACAAATTAGCTGGAAAACCATCCATTTCACTTTGCTTTGTAGAGACACCATCTGAAAGGAAGTGTATCATAAATCAATAGAGGTCGAGGGAAAGTTTAACAAAGCCACTTCCTCACCAAAGAGAAAAAAAAATCTTAGATTTTCTTCCAACCTCCACTGCATAATAATGCTTTTCTGTTTGATTGTTTATATTCGTTTTAATTACATCTGTCAAACTGTGTGTGGAGTAAGATGATGTAAATAACTGAAACAGAAAAGAAAGTAGTGACATAAGACTGGAAGTTTTGTAGTTCTAAAATAATGGAAGCAGTATCTCAAATCGTAACTTTACCCTTTTGGAGAAAAATATTCCTATATTAATCATGTTTCTGGAGGTTGGAATATTATGTTTTGTTGTGGATATTTGAAACTTTTGGTAGCAGATGTCCTTGGAGAGATACCACTTAACTTAATTAGGGTTTATTCACAGGCCTGTGCGTCTAGATTGTCAAGGCCAAGTGATGTTTATCAGTTTAAATAGTGTCATTGGAAGAAAGAAAAACTGGAATAAGCAGTGCATATTTATCTTCACTCTCTGATTGTGCAGTTCATTTTAATTAATGTTAGTCACCCAGAATATAGAGATCATACACACTGATTTTTAAAAAGACACTAAAATACACACAAACTATGTGATGCAATACTTTGGGGGTTGCTTCTGAGATTTTTCAATTACTCATTTTGAAAATCTTTTAAAAATTGGTAATTCTTTGGTTTTAGGGTTTTTTTCCCAAAGGAAAACAAAGCATTATAATAATATCATATACCAATTAATAGTTTCTTTTCAGGAGATGTGTTTTCCACATCTCCGAATCATATACCCTTTGGGAAGGAAAACAATATCCCCCTTAAAGGAAAATTTCAGGGACAGAGCGGGGATATGGGATGGTTATTACACAAAATTGTAACCCTGTATTTAGGGCATTTCTCCTCAAAAGTCTTGAGTTTCAAGGCATTGATGACATCATAGAATATGGATTTTTTTTTTTTTTTTTTTTAGTACAGCCTATCATTGATACTTTTGAAAGTTACCCATGCAGGAGAACAATTTACTGTCTTGGTTCATGTTGTGTGCCCTCTCATTCTTCAAGGTCTCATTTTCCTTCTAAGCATCCCCTCTCTCTGGCAGTTTTTGTGAGATAAAATTCATTATACAAGGAAAATTTCTGTAGAAATCAGAGACTTGAAGACATTAAAAATCTCTAAGCTCAACTAACAAGTCATTCATCTCTGTTATGCTTAAAAGTTATCAGTAGGCACACAGTGGAAATCCAATAAATGGTTTTATACTAAACTACATTGAAAACGTTTTTCACCAAGCTATTTTAAAATATTAGGAAATGCATTCATGGATGACTTACACAAAAATTTTAAAACAGAAATACAAACATTTATTTATATCTACATTGTTGAGATTCTAAAGTCATTTTACATATAACTCAGTAGATATGATTCTAGTATGCCTGCAGAAGTCTTACTAAAGCTGAGAGTGCAGAATATTTGACTCATTCTTCTTACTCATAATGCTGTTACCTAATACTAATGTCTTTCTTCAGAAACACTTAATAACATAGGCCACATTGAAGTTGACAGCAATGCTTGCAGTTACAGTAACATGGCAAAATTTCGGACAGGAAGGAAAACAGCCCTCCTTCCCCTGCTTTAAAAAAAGTATATGGTCAGCTTTCTGCTGGGTATGTAAGACAATATCCATTCTACCTTTTGTTGCAGGTAAACCAAGGCCATTTAGGTAATGTGTTGCTTTTGTCCTGATTGTTTATGCCAGCTATGAGCAAACACGCAAGCGAAGTGCTAAAGGCAAGCTGTCAAGTCATTGTACTGAGAGCTGGACTGGAAATTCAAGTTGAATTAGTTAGTTAATCAAATGTCTCACTGTAAAAAGAGTGTGGAAATACTGTTTTGTGGTAGCTTATTTCAGAGACAGATCTGCTTAGATCTCTGCTACTGTTTTTTCCAATTTCCTACCAAGAGTAAATTGGTTTTGCTCACATTATTTCTCTTTCTCACATTTCAGTTGGTCTTACCAGAGAAAATGGCTCAATGCGGTAGCAATGATTTGGAGAATACCAATCCCTTGATTTAGGCGACAGGCTTTTATTTCTTCTCACCCATTGTTCTGGATGCTTTTTCTTCTTTTTTATAAACAGAACAGAACAAAAGACTATTGTTCTTAACATGCACTGCATGTGCTAGTAACTTATATGGGAAAATGTAACAGGAGGAGTTTTCTTTTCCAGTTACATATTATACCACTGACTAACAGAAGTGCTAGCAGCATAAAATGATGCAATAAACCTCTCTAACAGTAGCTGATTTGTATGCAACAATGACCATAAGGGTAACTCTTCAGCAAACCTGAATCTCATATATAATGCATAGCAGTTAATAAATCATAGTAAAATCAGATGGCTTAGAGCCAACAGTACCCACCTAGTAATGGAAAGGGGTGGAAAGATTTATAGAGAGACAGATTCTGTCTGGATTTTGCTTTTAAGATGCTCACCAACTGCAGTGGAGTATCTGACACGGTTTCTAGCTAGACTTGTATTCTGTTCATTCACTCCATCTTTTTGTCTGAGGCTCTTTTGCAGAGAGCTGCTACCCTTTTTCTTCAACCACCAGGTGGAGTGTTTTCTACCATTATTTAAGGTTTTACACTTCAGACCAATGCAAATCTTATGAGGAGAAAATGTTCTTTTTGAACATCTCATTTTTAAAATAAGTTTTTAGTAAGCTGCTTTCCTCAATCAGATGCATTCAGATAAATATACCTTGAAACCGCTTCTCAAAAAGCTAGTTTTGCTTTAAATGACATCACATATCTTGACAGGGAAGCAGAGTTATATTTTTTGCTTTATACTTTCAGAACGAAGTGTTCTTAGATGTGCTTATTGGATCTCACTGCCAGTGTTTTATTGGCTCTACCATGTGAATCTTAAAAATGCAGAATTTGCAAATTTGTCACATGTCAAGGGAAAGCATATTGAGGACAACATGTGCCATACAGATCTGAGAGAAGCATTTATTTCAAATCTGTTTCTGGTTATTGGTAGGTCTTGGCCAATTTCCGGTGCTGACATGGGCTATTGAGATGTGTGGCAAACATGTCACCTTGGAGTTAGAAATATTTGAACCTACTGAATTATGATCCTCTACAAATTCTTAGCATGAAAAAAAATGAAGATAAATTGCTGAAGTAGGGGTGGGTATAAGAAACTGTTAATGCTTCCACTTAGTTTTCTACATAATTGTCTATCCTGTGCAGACTCACATTTTTATTTTAGATTAAAACTTTGCGTTTTTCATTTACTGCTGGATTTTGATGAAGTGTGGAACAGGGATCATCTTCCTGAATGCTCTAATACTCATGTACATATTTTCACTAGAAAACATTGTGTATCATACTGTCTCTTTAATGAGGTATGTTGAAATTAAAATGGATGAAATAGCATATAGCATCTCAATCTTCTTTTTTTTTTTATTGCCTAGAGCATTAGAAATATTTTCCTTTAATTATGGTAGCCACAAGATGGCAGTAATTCCTTATTAAATGGACAGTCTTCTCTGCCCTGGATAGCCGGTAGTGACTGACTCCTGGTAAGAGAGGAGGGAAATAAAGACAAGGCCCTCTTTGCGTTAAGGGTGAAAATAAAACGGTGCAAAGGTTGAAAATAATAGGAGTGGCCTAAAGTAGAGTAAAATAGTTTTGTCCTGATGTCATTAGGTTTTCAGATGGCAAAAATTTCAGGAGAAATGGTGTCATCAATCAGACTAATCCTCCAGCAGGCAATATTGTAAAATGAGTACTTTGATATAATCTGGGGATGTGACTAGTTTTATTTCTATGTGTAGTAATTAATTTCCTCGTGACTATAAAATCTTAGGCTTGTTTTGGCAGGTTTAATCCTTGGCTCTCATGTGATGGTGCTGCATTAATGACAGTAATTGTAGGCAATAGTTTGATAGTCAGGGATGGTGCACTGTAAAAACAATCCTATGTCCCTGAAATAAAATATTAATTCAACAAAATAACTGGTGACAAAAATACATAATGAAGTGCCCTAACATTATATGTGCCCTAGAACTCTTTGTGCTTGAGGAACTCAGAACAGACCATATTTCAAGGGAATACTGGTGTATATAGGAGTGTAGACAGCAAAGCAAATTGGAAAATAATAGTTTTTTTTGTTTGTTTAGTTTCTAGAATTAGCCCCAATTGATAAAGTGATCTTATTTTTGTGACTGTTAGCCAACATGGGTAAGATATTTAGAAGTTGGATTTTTATAAATATAATTCAATTGAAAATTGGAGATTTATTGTCATAAATACATATTTTAAAATTACATCAGTCAGATAAAGCTGTATAAGAGCAACAAAGCTAGGGGAGCAATGGATCAGAAAGTTATTTATCACAGTGATTTGAAAGGCTAAATATGGCTAAGGTCTGAAAAATACCACATAAAATCAATGTTTTTACTGTTAGATAAATTGGATTACCTTTTACACATTTGATGGAAAGGAATTTTATTCATTTTTGTCTGTAGGTGTAAAATCTAGTTTGACCTCATTTTATATCAATAATTTCTAATTTCCTGCTGTGTATTATAATTCTGATTGTAGCATTTCAGGGTCGTGATAGATTTTCTTTGTGTCTACACATGAAAAGTAAAGGGTCAAGAGAGTTATATGGATGCTTCAGCCTCAAAATGTTATTACTGGGCACAGTATTGTATACTTAAAATTTGCAGAAAGACTTGTTCGGAAGTGTTCTCTCACACACACTAAAAGGTAACTGAGAGAAGAGATGAATATGTTAATTAGCTTGATTATGGTAATCATTTCACAATATGCACACATATCAAAACATCACACTGTATACCTGAGATATATACAACTTCTGTTTGCCAATTATGCCTCAATAAAGCAAGAAAAAATGTTGTTACTAAGAATATCTCAGTAATTAGATCAAAGGGGTATTTTGAAAACTAATCTTTATTATTTTAAGTTGTTTTTTTGTATTATATATTTTGCTAGCATAAATCCAGTGAGTGAAAAATACTTATTTCTTTTCTTTCTCATCCTAAATTATCACAAATGATCGTTTGTAGGAGCAATTTGATGAAATTAACTGAATTTCTCATATTAAATATACTGGCAGAAACTAAATTTAGTTCTTATAAATATGTAATATTTAATATATATATAGAAAGAGAAAGAGAGGAAGAGGGTGTTTGAATGAACCTTTGTCTTTTGCCTATTTCTAAGCTTTGATTTATTTATGATATAATATTTTAGAGTATAAATTTGAAAATTCTAGAAATACTAGAAAAGTACGTTTAAGTAGACACTTCTGAAGCTATGAAACTTTCAAAAAGGAGCAAATGAACACTTCAGAATTTAAATTTTTTCTCAAAAACCCTTCTGATCATAATCATCAAAGCCTTAAAAAATATAGTTTGATTTTACTATTAAAAACTGTAGAGGTGTCTGGCAAGATGTCCAAATAGGAACAGCTCCTATCTGCAGCTCCCAGCAAGATCAATGTAGAAGGCGGGTGATTTCTGCATTTCCAACTGAGGTACCTGGCTTAACTCATTGGGACTGGTTAGACAGTGGGTGCAGTCCACAGAAGATGAGCCAAAGCAGGGTGGGGCGTTGCCTCACCCAGGAAGTGCAAGGGGTTGGGAAACTCCCTCCCCTAGTCAAGGGAAGCCTCGAAGGACCACGTGCTGTGAGGCACCTTGCTGTGAGGAACGTGCATTCCAACCCAGATACTATGCTTTTCCCATGGTCTTCACAACCCGCAGACCAGGAAATTCCCTCGAGTGCCTATACCACAAGGACCCTAAGTTTCAAGCACAAATCTGGGCAGCTGTTTGGGCAGACATCCAGCTAGCAGCAGGAGGTTTTTTTTTTTTTCTTTTCAAACCCCAGTGGTGCTTGGAACGCCAGCGAGACAGAACTGTTCACTCCCCTGGAAAGTGAAGCCAGGGAGCCAAGTGGTCTAGCTTAGCAAATCCCACCCCTTGAAGCTCAGCAAGCTAAGATCCACTGGCCTGAAATTCTCCCTACCAGCACAGCAGTCTGAAGTTGACCTGGGATGCTCCATCTTGGTGAGGGGAGGGGCGTCCACCATTACTGAGGCTTGAGTAGGCAGTTTTCCCCTCACAGTGTAATCAAAGCAACCAGAAAGTTCGAACTGGGTGGAGCCCATCACAGCTTGGCAAAGCCACTGTAGCCAGACTGCCTCTCTAGATTCCTCCTCTCTGGGCATGGCATCTCTGAAAGAAAGGCAGCAGCCCCAGTCAGGGGCTTATAGATAAAACTCCCGTCTCCCTGTGACAGAGCACCTGGGGGAAGGGACAGCTGTGGGCACAGCATCAGCAGACTTAAACATTTCTGCCTGCCAGCTCTGAAGAGAGCAGTGGATCTCCCAGCATAGCACTCGTGCTCTGATAAGGGACAGACTGCCTCCTCAAGTGGGTTCCTGACCCTCATGCTTCTTGACTGGGAGACACCTCTCAGCAGGGGTCAACAGACACCTCACACAGGAGAGCTCCGATTGGCTTCTGGTGGGTGCCCCTCTGGGATGAAGGTTACAGAGGAAGGAACAGGCAGCAACCTTAGCTGTTCTGCAGCCTCTGCTGGTGATACTCAGGCAAACAGGGTTGGGAGTGGACCTCCAGCAAACTCCAGCAGACCTGCGGCAGAGGGGCCTGTTAGATGGAAAACTAACAAACAGAAAGGAATAGCATCAATATCAACAAAAAGGACATCCACACAAAAACCCCATCCAAAGGTCACCAACATCAAAGGCCAAAGGTAGATAAATCCACCAAAATGAGGAAAAACCAGCAAAAAGGCTGAAAATTCCAAAAATCAGAATGCCCCTTCTCCTCCAAAGGATCACAGCTCCTCACCAGTAAGGGAACAAAACTGGATGGAGAATGAGTTTAACAAACTGACAGAAGTAGACTTCAGAAGGTGGGTAATAACAAACTCCTCTGAGCTAAAGGAGCATGTTCTAACCCAATGCAAGGAAGCTAAGAACCTTGAAAAAAGGTTAGAAGAATTGCTAACTAGAATAACCAATTTAGAGAAGAACATAAATGACCTGATGGAGCTGAAAACACACAACACAAGAACTTTGTGAAGCATACACAAGTATCAATAGCCAAATCGATAAAGCAGAAGAAAGGATATCTGAGATTGAAGATCAACTTAATGAAATAAAGCTTGAAGACAAGATGAGAGAAAAAAAATGAAAAGGAATGAACAAAGCCTCCAAGAAATATGGGACTTTGTGAAAAAAGTTACATTTCATATTTTGTGAAAGATGTATCTTTTCGTGAAAAAAATCTCACATTTCGTTGGTGTACCTGAAAGTGATGGGGAAAATGGAACCAAGCTGGAAAACGCTCTTCAGGATATTATCCAGAACTCCCTTCACCTAGCAAGGCAGGCCAACATTCAAATTCAGGAAATACAGAGAATACCACAAAGATACTCCTTGAGAAGAGCAACCCCAAGACACATAATCGTCAGATTCCCCAAGGTTGAAATGAAGGGAAAAATCTTAAGGGCAGCCAGAGATAAAGGTCAGGTTACCCACAAAGGGAAGCTCATCAGACTAACAGTGGATCTCTTGGCAGAAACCCTACAAGGCAGAAGAGTGTGGGGGCCAATATTCAACATTCTTAAAGAAAAGAATTTTCAACCCAGAATTTCATATCCAGCCAAACTAAGCTTCATAAGCGAAGGAGAAATAAAATCCTTTACAGACATGCAAATGCTGAGAGATTTTGTCACCATCAGGCCTGCCTTACAAGAACTCCTGAAGGAAGCACTAAACATGGAAAGAAAAGAAAAGTACCAGCTACTGCAAAAACATACCAAATTGTAAAGACCATCAACATTATGAAGAAACTGCATCAACTAACAGGCAAAATAACCAGCTAGTATCATAAGGACAGGATCAAATTCACACATGGCAATATTAACCTTAAATGTAAATGGGATAAATGCCCCAATTAAAACACACAGACTGGCAAATTGGGTAAAGAATCAAGACCCATTGGTGGGCTATATTCAGGAGACCCATCTTATGTGCAAAGACACGCACAGGCTCAAAATAAAGGGATGGAGGAATACTTACCAAGCAAATGGAAAGCCAAAAAAAAAAAAAAAAAAACAAGGGTTGCAATCTTAGTCTCTGATAAAACAGACTTTAAACCAACAAAGATCAAAAAAGACAGAGAAGGGCATTACATAATGGTAAAGGAATCAATGCAACAAGAAGGGCTAACTATCCTAACTATATGTGCACCCAATACAGGGGCACACAGATTTATAAAGCAAGTTCTTAGAGACCACAAAGCGACTTAGACTCCCACAAAACAATAGTGGGATACTTTAACACCCCACTGTCAATATTAGATAAATAAGACAGAAAATTAACAAGGATATTAAAGACTTGAACTCAGCTCTGGACCAAGCGAACCTAATAGACATCTACAGAACTCTTCTCCCCAAATCAACAGAATATACATTCTTCTCATCACTATATCAAAATTATTCTAAAATTGACCACATAATTGGAAGTAAAATACTCCTCAGCAAATGCCGATCTAAAATCGACACCTTAACATCACAATTAAAAGAACTAGAGAAAGAAGAGCAAACAAATGTAAAAATAAGCAGAAGACAAGAAGTAACTAAGATCAGAGCAGAACTGAAGGAGATAGAGACACCAAAAACCCTTAAAAAAAATCAGTGAATCCAGTTGGTTTTTTGAAAAGATTAACAAAATAGATAGACTGCTAGCCAGACTAATAAAGAAGAAAAGAGAGAAGAATCAAATAGATACAATAAAAAATGATAAAGGGTATAGCACCACTGATCCCACAGAAGTAAAAACTACCATCAGCGAATACTATAAACACCTCTATACAAAGAAACTGGAAAATCTAGAAGAAATGAATAAATTCCTGGACACATACACCCTCCCAAGACTAAACCAGGAAGAAGTTGAATCCCTGAATAGACCAATAACAAGTTCTGAAATTGAGGCAATAATAAATAGCCTACCAACCAAAAAAAACCCAGGACCAGACAGATTCACAGCCAGATTCTACAAGAGGTACAAAGAGGAGCTGGTACCATTCCTTCTGAAACTATTCCAAACATTAGAAAAAGAGGGATTCATCTGTAACTCATTTTATGAGGCCAGCATCATCCTGATACCAAAAGCTGGCAGAGACACAACAAAAAATGAAATTTCAGGCCAGTATCCCTGATGAACATTGATGTGAAAATCCTCAATAAAATACTGGCAAACCGAATCCAGAAGCACATCAAAAAGCTTATCCACCACAATCAAGTTGGCTGCATCCCTGGGATGTAAGCCTGGTTCAATGTATGCAAATCAATAAACATAAACAGAACCAATGAAAAAGCGACATGATTATCTAAATGGATACAGAAATGGCCTTCGATAAAGTTTAACACCCCTTCGTGCTAAAGACTCAAAATAAAATAGGGTGGAATTTAATCTCAAAATAGTAAAAACTACTTATGATAAACTCACAGTCAATATCATACTGAATGGGCAAAAGCTGGAAGCATTCCCTTTGAAAACTGGCACAAGGATGCCCTCTCTAACCACTCCTATTTAAAATAGTATTGGAAGTTCTAGCTAGGGCAATCCAGCAAGAGAAAGAAAGAAAGGGTATTCTAATAGGAAGAGAGGAAGTCAAATTGTCTCTGTTTACAGATGGCATCATTGTATATTTGGAATACCCCATCATCCCAGTCCAAAATCTCCTTAAGCTGATAAGCAACTTCAGCAAAGTCCAGGATACAAAATCAATGTGAAAGAATCACAAGCATTCCTACACACCAATAACAGACAGAGTCAAATCATGAGTGAACTCCCATTCACAATTGCTACAAAGATAAAATACCTAGGAGTCCAACATACAAGGGATGTGAAGGACCTCTTCAAGGAGAATTACAAACCACTGCTCAAGGAAATAAGAGAGGACACAAACAAATGGAAAAACATTCCATGCTCCTGGATAGGAAGAATCAATATCGTGAAAATGCCCATACTGCCCAAAGTAATTTATGGATTCATTCCTGTCCCTATCAAGCTACGATTAACTTTCTTCACAGAATTAGAAAAAAGAACCACTTTAAATTTCATATGGAACCGAAAAAGAGCGCATATAGCCAAGACAATCCAAAGCAAAAAGAACAAACCTGGAAGTATCACACTACCTGACTTCAAACTATACTACAAGGCTACAGTAACCAAAACACCATGGTACTGGTACCAAAACAGATATATAAACCAATGGAACAGAACAGAGGCCTTAGAAATAACACCATACATCTACAACCATCTGATTTTTGACAAATCTGATACTAACAAGCAATGCGGAAAGGATTCCCCATTTAATAAATGGTGTTGGGAAAACTGGCTAGCCATATTCAGAAAACTGAAACTTGATCCCTTCTTACACCTTAAGTAAAAGTTAACTCAAGATGGATTAAATACTTAAATGTAAGACCTAAAACCATAAAAACCCTAGAAGAAAACCTCGGCATTACCATTCAGGACATAGGCATGGGCAAAGACTTCATGACTAAAACACCAAAAGCAATGGCACCAAAAGCCAAAATTGACAAATGGGATCTAATTAAACTAAAGAGCTTCTGCACAGCAAAATAAACTACCATCAGAGTCAACAGGCACCCTACAGAATGGGAGAAAATTTTTGCAATCTATTCGTCTGACAAAGGGCTAATATCCAGAGTCTACAAAGAACTTAAATTTACAAGAAAAACACAACCCCGTCAAAAAGTGGGTGAAGGATATGAACAGACACTTCTCAAAAGAAGACATTTATGCAGTCAACAAACATATGGAAAAAAATCTCATCATCACTGGTCATTAGAGAAATACAATTCAAAACCACAATGAGATACCATCTCATGCCAGTTAGAATGGTAATCATTAAAAAGTCAGACAACAGCAGATGCTGGAGAGAATGTGGATAAATAGGAATGCTTTTATACTCTTAGTGGGAATGTAAATTACTTCAACCA
>NW_012116032.1:125426-131641 GCF_000951035.1 Colobus angolensis palliatus | reverse complement strand
TAAAGAAAACATGGCATATATACACCATGGAATACTATGCAGCCATAAAAATGGATGAGTTCATGTCCTTTTCAGGGACATGGATGAAGCTGGTAACCATCATTCTCAGCAAACTAACACAGGAACAGAAAACCAAACACAGCATGTTCTCACTCATAAGTGGGCATTGAACAATGCGAACACATGGAGACAGGGAGGGGAACATCACACATCAGGGCTTTTTGTTGGGTTGGGGTCTAGGGGAGGGATAGCATTAGGAGAAATACCTAATGTAGATGACGGGTTGATGGGTACAGCAAACCACCATGGCACGTGTATACCTGTGTAATAAACCTGCGCATTCTGCACATGTATCCCAGAACTTAAAGTATAATAAAACAAAACAAAAGAAAACTACAGATATTTTCTAATAAACTAGGAAATTAATTAGAATATTAATTAATACTTTTTTATTATGGCACAAAAAAACTGCATAGCATATAGCTATACATAGCCAACACTTGAGTAATAGTAACATGCAATATGGTTAAGCAACCATTATTTGAATAAAATAGGCATTAATAAAGATAATATTAATTTCAGTAGCTCACAGATGGGAGAATTTTGAAGGAATTTATTCTTTTTTTTTTTGAGACGGAGTCTCGCTCTACTTCTTAGGCTGGAGTGCAGTGGCATGATCTTGGCTCACTGCAACCTCCGCCTCCCAGGTTCAAGTGATTCTCTGCTTCAACCTCCTGAGTAGCTGGGATTACAGGCACCCGCCACCACACCTAGCTAATTTTTTGCAGTTTTAGTAGAGATGGGGTTTCACCATCTTGGCCAGGCTGGTCTTGAACTCCTGACCTCGTGATTCAGCCACCTCGGCCTCCCAAAGTGCTGAGATTACAGGTATGAGCCACCATGCCCGGCCAGATATATTCTTTTGTTAATGATATAGATAGAGAGAATGACTAGACTATTAGTTTTAATGTGCTTATTTCGGTTTGAAAATTCACTTTGCAGGTAGAAAGTTGGAATTACCTGTGAAAATGATGGCAATTTTACTTGATAAGAAAACTAGTAGCATTCAGTTATAGGAAATGACTATGTTTTAGTTGAACTTATTCTGACCATACCAAATGATATGGTTTGGCTCTGTGTCCCCACCCCACCCAAATCTCCTTTCATATTGTAATCCCCATGGATCAAGGTAGGGACCTGTAATCCCCAGATGTTGAGGGAGAAAGGTCATTAGATCATGGGGATGGTTTCCTCCATGCTGTTCTCATGGTAGTGAGTGAGTTGTCACAAGATCTGGTAGTTGCTAAGTGTTTGACATTCCTCCTTCACACACCCTCTCTCTCACCTGCCACCATGGAAGATGTGCCTGCTTCTCCTTTGGCCATGATTGCAAGTTTCCTGAGGCCTCGTTAGCCATGTGGAACTATGAGTCAATTAAACCTCTTTTCTCTATAATTTATGCAGTTTGGGGCAATTCTTTGTAGGTGTGTGAGAATGGCCTAATATGCCAAATTTATTTTTAAGATCTATATTAATGACCTGATTGAAAGTTGATGTTATTGTCCCAGTAATTCAGGCTTTAAACATTTATGCTACAATAGTCCAAATATTTAAATTAAATTATGATTTTTACTTAAATTATTTTCATGATTGTATTGCTGCTTCACATACCTGTAAGTGCTAGATACATGAATGTTTAGCATGGTGCCCAGTCAGCCATTCATTTGATTTTCCATGGCACATAGATCATGGCTCAGTTGCAATCTAGAAACACAAACACTTGCAAAGGCTTGCTATAGAAATGAACTTAGGAGAATATTATTACCTCAGCCCTGGAGAGTAAAGAAGAAGGCTTCCTTCATTTCATTTATCATTTTGTTTACTCTATTCTTAGTCTTTTACAGACAAAAGGATCTTATTTCAATGTCATAATGTTAAGCAAACTACAGGACATAATTGTAATATTGTCATTAAATGCATCTAAACTAGCTTTAAATGCAAGGTATAGGTAGGCATATGTTTGAAACATTTGATATTTCTTATGCTTCAGCATACATACCACAATGCTTAAAGAATTTTTAAACATGAGACACATGACTAATAAAGTCATAATCTCTATTCTGAATTCTATCCTTTGATTAGTAACATGAATCTTAAGAGGATATTTTATGATTGCAATCTATTATTGACCTTAGAACTATCCCAGAAACTCTCATATTGAATTTACAGACACTTGATTGTATGTACAATGGGCAGTGTCCTGGAGGCCTCAGAGGATGTCACAAGCCCACGCAGTGTCTAGGACTGCAATCTCACTCTAAAATGAATATTTGCCAAAATATTTATGCTAATGAATGGCTCTCAGTTATCAATGGAAAATGTATACTTCTTTGGCTATGAAAAGTAACAAAAGCGAAAGAGAAATACAAGAGTCTCAACTAAGGTGAATATTATTTCATATTGGGTAAGATCCTCTAAAAGTATATTATTGGAGAAAATATATATTTGGGAAATATTCTCATAGAAAATTGTTTTTTTCTAACCTGAAAAAATTGTCAAATTATTTGATATTTTAATAGTGAAATTATGTAATTTTCCTATCAAATTAAGTATCCATATAAACATACACTAACTCCAGAATATATGTTAATACTGATACATACATGATATTGAAACTTTTGCATGACATCTTCCTTTATATGACATACCTTTTTTTTTTTTTTTTTTTGAGACAGAGTCTCACTCTGTCGCCCAGGCTGGAGTGCAGTGGCCGGATCTCAGCTCACTGCAAGCTCTGCCTCCTGGGTTTATGCCATTCTCCTGCCTCAGCCTCCCAAGTAGCTGGGACTGCAGGCGCCCGCCACCTCGCCCGGCTAGTTTTTTGTATTTTTTTTTTTTTAGCAGAGACGGGGTTTCACCATGTTAGCCAGGATGGTCTCGATCTCCTGACCTCGTGATCCGCCCGTCTCGGCCTCCCAAAGTGCTGGGATTACAGGCTTGAGCCACCGCGCCCAGCCGACATGCCTTTTAAGAAATTCCGATCCAAATGAAGAAATAAAATAAAACCAAAGATGTCAATAAACCATGCAAAATTACTCTTATGCTTTGACTCTTTTGAGATTTCATTTTTCCTAATTCTCTATGCTGACTGTGACAGAGAAAAACCATAACCACTTGGAGTTCACACACGCAAGCACACACATACTCATTCACATGAGCAAAGAGAACTCTGTAGATTAGATGTGGCTTACATGACTTAGGGATCTCTAAGAATGACTTATTTTAAGCTTATAGAATAAACTCAATAAAATTAATCTGTTTTATGGTAGGTTATGTTCTGAAGAATTTAGTTATGGCTAGTTAATCCAATGATTTTAAACAATTTCCATCATTTATTTTTTTTTCCTTTCTGGTACTCATTAATGTTCATACTAGGAGGTTTTGAATGTGAAATTCTGGGCAGAGAATCAACCAGGCATTGAGGATATGAGGAGTATCAGACAGATCTCTGCCTTCTTTCCTATTTATTCCCTCAATAAATATTTATCAAACACATTCTATATATTCTTCTAGGAACTTAGAATAAACTGGTGAACAAAATGCATAATACTTTGTAGAATGTACATTCTAATTGAGAAAAATGAACAGTAGGAAACATGATTGATAAGTAAACTGTATACTATGATAGGTGATAAGAGACAAGAGAAAAGAAAAACAGAGCAAGGTGAAGGACATTTGGAATATGAGTATGATAGTTCAATCTGTAGTATTAAATAAGATGTCAAGGCAGACTTTATTAATTCAGGAATTGGGCAAAGCATTAACATAATTGTAGAAATAATTACAGTTATTACATAATAACTAACATGCGGGCCAAGTACAGGGCACTGTAAGAGTGTTCATAGACTAGAAGGTCAGGCAATGTTTCCCTAGGTAATTGACATTTAAGCTGAGGCTTGAAGGATGAGACTTGAGATGACCTTGAGTTTTATTGTTTTGCACTCTGGTCTTCCACCCCTAAGTTGGAGTACTCTGGGGCATTAAGTAATAGCTATTGAAAGTATTACCTAACTGCTTGCTGCTTTGAAGAAGTCAGCATTATAGTTTTAGTTCTGCAACCACAAAAGAAAAAGCAATCTGAAATCCCAACTCTTCCAATGCAGTTCCCCAAAGACCATTTAATTTAGTCTGCACAACTTTGAGGCTTGCATTTGTGTTGGATTATTGCCAGGCAAATGTGGGAGAAGTTTTCTGCTTGCCAGATAAAGGGTGCTTTATGCCTGTTCTCATTGGTCTGACATCAACGGAGGGAGGATTTGTAAGCACAACATGGGCTCCAAACGGGAAAGTCAAGACGGAAGGAAGGTGGTGAACTACAGGAATCCTTAGTAACATGAATCATCCTCTTCTGTTGAACTCTGGGTTTTATCAGGTGGAGACTAATGATGAGGTGGATCATCAGTCTCTGTAACTCTCTTTCATCCTTGAACTGTCCCCCACCTGCCCTGCTTAGGGTATGCTATTTAAAGAACAGAAATGGAAACCTATTCTATACCCTGAAACAGTGCATATATCCATTTCCTTGAAGGTAATAGATAGGACCGAGTGAAAGAGTGATGGATTCACAAGATTATGTATTCTGTGTATAAATAAAATGTTTGGAAATGAGACTGCACATCGACAGAAAGAGATTACAGTTTTCTACACAAATAAGTGAGAAAACTATCCAGAAGAAGTTTAGTAAAAACTCCAGGAAGTACTTAGAATTTTACAGGGATTTGATATAGAAGTTCTCATGAGTAAGGTCATCAAAATATAGACAAAGAGGTTGGAGAACACCTGCAAAGGGCCTAAGTTGAAGAAGGAGATTCTTTAACTCCCACAGCAGCAGTCAGATATAAATGGCTTCTTTCTTCTCTTTTCCTCTATTATCCTTTTCTCCTCACTTTTCTCTTTCCTGATAGGAGAGAGTAAGAAGAGACTGGAAAGATACCTGCTGATTTGGGTGAATTAAGTGGAAGAGACTAGAAACATCAAAATCAATTGAGATTGGCAGCTACCTAACAAATCTGCATTCAAGCCGGAGGGCCAACAACCTGCAGAATCCACAGGAGAGAGAGCAGACTAGTTCCAGTCAGCCTAGATCATACTGTTAAACACAGTTCCTCCTCAGCCTTGAATGCTTTCTTTTCTGAACCCCTCTTCTATACCCTGTGTGCTTGCTTCTAACTCTTCACGCACCCAGACACTTTCTGATTTACGTGATGGGACACTATCCACTAGCTCTCTGCCCTTGGATATGTTATTCATTTCTCTATACCTCTGTTTTGTTATTTGTAAATTGTGAATAATAATTGTATCTAAGTAATAGAGTTATGAAATTAAGTAAAATAATTTAATGCCTTTGCATTATTTACTAATATAAATACTAAATGCTTCAAAAACATTAACTGTTAATTATTATTACTATTATCACTAGCATTTATTCTTGGCACATTTTATCTATGTGAAATTCAAAACATTCATATTACTGTGTATCAAGCATAATGTTAGGTTTCAGGGATTTTGAGAATAGAGGGATAACAAAGACGCAAACTCAAACTTCACAAATCTCTGAGTATAATACAGAGAAGTTGTCATAGAATGTAATAATTGCTTTAAAAGATATAGTCAAAAGACACTGGGGGAGTGAAGAGCAGAAACTCCTAATTAGGTCTCATTCATTCCATGTCAGTCTTGTTCACCTATTCAATTTCTTCTGGAGCTAATCTTCAAGATTTCTCCCCTTTGCCATTTCTCTTCTAGTACCTTTAAATAGGTCTCTCTTTCGTTAAAATTCCCTGTTTGTTATCCCCATAATGCTCCTCACCTCCTCATACACATACATTGCAAACTGATTTCGTACTTCAAGTTCCCATTCAGGGGTTTTCTCCTCACTGATCAACCACAGTTGATCATTTCCATATTTGCACCACAATAAGCCTGCTACTATTCTGTCTTACAAGTTAAACTGCAATCACTTGCTTACCTTGTTGTGTCTCGCTACTATACAGAAAGCTCCTTGAGAGGATCTAGAACTAGAAGTACCATATGACCCAGCCATCCCATTACTGGGTATATACTCAAAGGATTATAAATCATGCTGCTATAAAGACACATGCACACGTATGTTGATTGCGGCACTATTCACAATAGCAAAGACTTGGAATCAACCC
>NW_012116032.1:83963-125066 GCF_000951035.1 Colobus angolensis palliatus | reverse complement strand
CGGCACAAGTATACATATGTAACAAACCTGCACGTTATGCACATGTGCCCTAGAACTTAAAGTATAATAATAATTATAATAATAAAAAAGCTCCTTGAGGATGGAGCATATGCTTTATTTATTCATATATACTTAGAACGTAGCACAAAACCTGTTACACAGTAGGCTTTCAATAATGGTTCAAAATGAACTAAAAGTCAAAATTTCTTTCTTGAGATGCTTCATAAGTGACTTTTCTTATCCCTTTGTCCTACATTCAGAACTCTTATTTATTAATAATATCTCATGTTGTTAATTGCTCCTAAGGTAAGACAACTAACAGGGTAACTCTTTCTGGAGAATACAGATTCCCAAATCATTTCTGAAAATGTACTCAGAGAGCAGGAACTCATATGCTATTGTATCCACTGAAAAAATATCAATCCACTTAAAACCCTAAAACACTCAAATCCTTGTATAACAGTCTTTTGTAGATTTCTGAATAATACATAGCATTTAAAAAACCAACTACCAAAATTATGCAACACGTTATAAACTCATTAATGGGTATGTTTTTGTGTAATATGCAGTGATACTATACATTATTAGATATGAATTGTTGTACCTCTACACTATAATAAAGCAGTAATATTATTTAAATAAGTAATTTAATCACCACCCTCAAATCCCCTTTTTGTTTCCATCTTTTTTTCATTTATGGCTTTCTCCTTAAGGTTACCTAATTTATTTTCAGCTGTAGTGAGTCCTTTATTTGTGCTGTGCCTGCATCCCGTTGGAAAGTGAGAATATCTGCTGCTGGTAGTCACAACTATGCACCTCACTGGGAATTTCCAGAGGTCTTAGGGCTTGCCTCTCATAAGGTTATGCCTCCCTTCCATGACTCAGCCTGTGGACCAATCACTGGCTGATGTGGAGATAAGAAAACTGGAACAGCTTGCTTCGAGTTGAGACAACAATAAAGGCGCAGCCCAGCTCCAGGGGCTGCAGGATTAGTTGAAAGCTCGGTTGTAACCACATGCAGGTCAAGCTCCTCCTTTGCCCAACATTGCCTTCCTCGATTTCTTCCAGGTATATCTTCTGAGAGTACTCAGCCAGAAACTTTTCTATGCAATGCTCTGTCTCAGACTCTGTATCTAAGAAACCCAGTCAAGAACTTTTGGTACCAGGAATGGTTCTAGGAAGAAGAAACTAGGATAGTACTTTTGAGGTGGATTACTTATTGACTGATTGGCCTTAAGAACTCCAACACTGGTGGTAGGCAGAGGATGACTAGCCCCTGAAATCATTAGAATTTGTCTTGGTGGCGAACTGAGGTGGGGTACTGAGGAAGATACTGCACTAGCTGGGTGCAGTATCTTTGCTGATGCTTGAGAGGTATGAGAAAAATGAGAGAAAACTATTTTAGGAATACAGAATTGTGAAGCTGTTATAGAGCACTGAGAGAGAGAATGATAAGCTTGGGCTGATGAATCACCAATTTGTGAAAGCCTGAGGGCCTTCTTGGAAGCACTGAAGGAAACTTTCATCTCTTATAGCTGAGGGCAGAAAGAAGGAAGAGTCAGGCTCAGGATTTAATAATAAGAGTAATGCAGCTTCAGAGAAAGTTGAATTCTTACTGCCAGCATACCTCCTATGCCAAAATCAGGGAATGAATGGAATCCTGAGACTGTGAATGGGGAATTCTGGGTAGATGCACTTGAGAACCTTGAACTCCCCGAGTCTTCTAAACCTCCTGGGCCTGCAGATGTGGCCCACTATTGGAAGAGTACTCCCTTGTTAGAAGACTACTTGCTTGAAGACCAGGGAAGTTGTCTTATGTGAGGTAGGTAGTTGATAAGACAATACATTCCCCTTTCAGCATCTAGCACCTCCATTCTGGCCAACCAATGCAACAGCAAGTGTCAAATCCCAGCATAGCCCAGCTGAATATTGCTGGGCTTCCTAAGGCAGGAGTGGGACTATTGCCAAAGGAGCTGTAATGTGTGGCTAACATAGACCAGCTGGAATCTAAGGAGTATGCAAGAGACGTGATCCTAAGGGCATTGGATCAAGTGGACAGAGATTGAATAAGGAAAGTTGTTACCAAGTTGAATAAGGGAGAATTTTTCAATATGGAAACACTTCCCTGTGATATAGAATTTAAAACACTGACATCAATCCCAAATATGGTGTTAGCAAAGAGCTAAGATGGTTACTGAAGACTAAGAGGGAAAAATTAGAACAATGTCCTGTAGTAAATGAAGAAGAAATGTTGGCACTGCATTAGAAGATAGTAGAGAATAGGATCAGTAGGCTCATAGGAGTGAGCGTGGTACCTACTTCAGAGAAGTAGTTATACCAGATAAGGCTGGAAAACCTAGTATCTGGATATGTTGTCCAAAAGGACCCAGAAGACTTTTTTTAATGTAAGTCATAAATGCACTGGTGAGAGAGGTACCAGTATCACTGAAATCTTAATGTGACTCTCTTTTGTAGGCCATGGCTGATAATAGGAGATGCTGTTGCAGAACTGGATTCCTTGATAGCAATGGGGATAATAATATCTTAAAATAATAGAATTCATGATGGTGGCTGAGATGGTGGTGATTGACAATTTGAAAAAATGTGCATTATTATCTCAGTGAATGGCAAAAGTGGAGTGATAGCTGGAGGGGGGAGCTGAAATAGAGTTATAGAGAAGGTTAGTAGAGCACAGTATTTCCAGAGGTGCTTTTAGTTTTTCCTTTAGGAGATTTCAACAAACATTAAGAGGTTCCCTTACCCCCAACACACATATAACATTTCAGTGTATCTCAGGTACTTTTATACCTCCACTATAAAACCATAAATATACATGCAGTATAATTTGCTCAGTAGCTTTCTTTGTATATATTTCCAATAACGAGAATACTTTCCTTCCCTCTGATTATGTAAAAACTAGAAAAGAATTATTTGAATTTCTTGTATAGTTTTGGTAAAACTAGCCACATTTCACTATATTCCATCATGAGCAGAAAATATTCATATTTATATTCCATTTTCAGATTATTTTATTATAATACTGAGACCAATCCTAGGCATATTCTGAACTCTCTGCAACTTTCCTGTGTTGTCCCTTTTTACTTTTTTATATTGGCAACCAATTATGAATACTGTAAGAACATATTACAGAAAATTTTATGAGCTGGTTTTAATGTAAATCATAAGAGATCCTTAGGGTAAAATCAGAAATATTTCTAAAGCTGAGATGAATAGTGTTGTAGGTTGAGTGTCTCTTAGCCAAAATGCTTGGGCCCAGAAGTGTTTTGGATTTTGGATTTTTTTTCACATTTTGGAATATTTGCATTGTACTTACTCAACTGAGCATTCCTAATTCAAAAATCTTAAATCTACAATACTCTAATAAGCATTTCCTTTGAATGTAATGTAGACACCCAGAAAGTTTCAGATTTTGGAGCATTTGGGATTTTGAAATTTCAGACGAGGGACACTGCACCTGTGCAAATATTACTTTTCGAAATTTTGTACCTCACACTTCTACATAATACAAATTAAATTGAACCGACATAACATGTTCTTTTTTATGTTGAAATGATTGGTTTATTTATTTATTTATTTTAATTAATATATATTAAGTTCTGGGATACATGTGTGCAATGTGCAGGTTTGTTACATAGGTATACATATGCCATGTTGGTTTGCTGCACCCATCAACTCGTCATTTATATTAGGTATTTCTGCTAATGCTATCCCTTTTCCAGCTCCCCACCCTCTGACAGGCCCCGGTGTGTGATGTTCCCCTCCCTGTGCCCATGTGAAACCAGAAATCATCATTCTTAGTAAAAAAAAATGCAAGAAGAGAAAACCAAACACTGCATGTTCTTACTCATAAGTGGGAGTTGAACAATAAGGACAAATGGAAACATGTTCTTTAAATTGTCAGTTTAGTTATCATACAGATATTTATCATCTTTTGGGTATAGCTTTTGAAAACCTTGGTTAGTTTGTTTCAGTATTTTTCCAGATCTTGTAAGATCTGGATCAAGCTGACTGACACATAGTGTCTTATGTTGTCCTGCCCATTAGAATAACAAGAAGTGTTATAAAAATGCTGTGTCTAATACAGTGACTTATCTCCCTGATAAAATGTCAATGATATATAAATATTACTTCAATAATTTGTATATCCTTAAGAGGAAAGCAAATAATTACTACTGTAATCCCTATGTATTTTATAATTCTAAATATTCTTGTAGATTATATTGAATGAAACTATGTTTACTGACTTATCTATTTCTATATTATATAGTTACATTTCAATTACTACCTAATGCCCTTCTTATTGCAACACTTGACAAATTCATTAATATGAAATATGATTTCTGGTTCTCAATGATTCTCTGCGTCATATGTATTTCTACAAAGAATTTTAAGTAATTACAAGGTACACTTATATCACATTAAATTATTTTATTTGCATGTGAATAGTATTTAATGTTTAATAGTATGACATAATTTTTACATTGATTTTTGTTGAAATGCTTAATTCATTCTGAAATATGATTAGATTCTTAGTTAAGCAAAGTGACAAGGCTGATTCATTGATAGATTTGTTCAGCAAATATTTATTTCCTCCTAACTGTGTACTAGGACCCTGTGCTACATACTGGTAAAGAAAGAGTCCTTGTACTCATAGAGCTTATCAGCTAGGGCTAGAGGGCTCATAGACAATTACATAATAAGAATGAAATCTAGTACATGTTTGACAGGATGCTATGATGACTACTACTCATATATTCCTGTATAATAAATATGAAAATAAATTGTTGGCTTTTCTGACTTGTTCACGGCTCAAAAAGAGTGAAGCCTAATGTAAACTGTGGGCTTTAGGTGATAATCATGTGTCAATATAGGCTCATCAATTGCAGCGAGTGTACCACTCTGGTGGGAAATATTGATAATGGGGAAGGCTGTGCATGTGTGAGGCAGTAGATACAAAGTGACTTTCTATACCTTTCACTGAATTTTGCTGTGAACACAAAACTGCTCTAAAAATAAAGACTGTATAAAAAATGCTGAGTTAAAACCGTAATAAAACCCGTAGACATTAATGGAAAAGACAAAAAATTAATAGGCTAGCCCATGGTGTGAAAACATTACAAATAAATAAAAATACGTGTATTTTAGAATTTTTGATTGTAAGAGCCACTTTATTTTACTTGTTTTTGTCACTTCAGAAAATTTATTTTCAACCATTTTGTTTTTAGCTGATTTCTATGGAGCCCAATGGTCATGTGTATTGGGAATGAGATTAGACTGATATACTAGACTCAGGTATTAAGTGACATTAAAAAAATAGTCCTATTTCCAATGTGAACAAAATGGAGATTTTTGAGAGACTATAAAATCATTTTAATCAAACAAGAATTTTCTAGGAGATGATTTAATTTCAATTAACATCAGTTATGTAATTCATACAACACACCATAAAACTTTTATCAGGATCATCAAATATATTGTCATTTAATTTTCACAACAACTGAGGCATGCAGGACTTTCAAAAATTTCTTTATTTCGTATATGAAAATATTGAGACATAAAGAGATGGTTTAACTGGTAGAGACATCTCAAACACTAGTCTCTTGTGCTTCTCTTTCTAGCCATCTATTTTACTTCTCTGAAGAATTACCACATGTGTCCTTTATGCTAAGTGCCCTTTATCATATTTCACTCTGTTCTTGGATGTCTTCTGAGGCTTGCTGTTTTGTATTGGATTCCACTATAATTATGAGGAATATTATATTTTTTATAAAAAGAGTTGTCACACTATTTTCCCGAACACTATTATTGTCACAAGTACATTTAAGCACCCACTGGATTTCATTGCAAATGGCAAAAATTCATGCCAGGTGCCTCTATATAAGGTAAAATTAAGAAATGATTAAAACTAGAATTTTTTTTAATACAGGATTATCTGCTTATTTTTTAGAATTGCTTACAAAAAGTAATAGATTTGAATGTAAATCAAGAGCCTGCATTACATTTATTTCCTAAGCAAATTTTTAAAAATTTATATATAAGAAATCATTTCTATTGGTCACCAGTTTAGTAAAATAAATGGTGTTCAGTTTCATAATGTATTAATCAGCAGCCCATATCGTTATCAGATTGTGTTATCATATTTAATATACAAAATTTTATCTTTCAAAAGGTTAACATTTCAACTAAATGATTTAATGTGCCTTTAATTATTCTTTTGTTGTTGTTGCTTCCAGAATTTTATACAAGTATTACAAACAGGTTTATATTTTTTCATAAAGCTTATTCTGCTCTGAAATTGAAAGAAAAAAAGTGAGACAAAGAGAACAAGATAGGGAGAAAAAGGAAAGATAAAATATACTCAGAGTGCTTAGACATAGGGGACAGTATTTAAGAGCCCACACATGAAGCAACTTGTTGGTTCACAGAATAAGCAAGTAAATGACTAGAAGATTGGGACCTTTCGGGGAAGAACAATGCTGGGATGAGCTGAAGGCATAATCTCTGAAAGAAAGCTGGTCCCATTACTAGTAATTATAGTTAATCAGCAACAATTGTCTTGACCAAGATACAGATCAACATTGAGCACTAACCTAACAGGACTAATGAGGGTAATGGAGGATGAAGAGAGCCTGATTGAACTCAACAAGGCATTGAATAACCTGAGCAGATGATGCATTTTCAGTCTCAGCTCACTTGCAACCTGTTGTTTTAATGCAGAAGGCAGTAGCTTTCTTCAAATCACGGGACCTTTGTTGTAACTCTCAGCATAGATATTGGAAAAAATAGGTAATGTTTAGCACAGTAGATAATATTTGTTTGCGTGACCTACATCATATTAGCATGGTGGTACTACCTTATATAATCTTTGCCTCTCAAAATGATTTGAGATCCAACTAAACAGGCATTCCCTGGGAGCTTGTTAGGTATACAGACTATCAGACTCTAATTCCAGACCTACGAAACTAGAATCTGCAAGATCCCCAAGGGATTCTTATGCACTTTAAAGCTTCTGAAATGCTAGTAGTCTAAATCTAGGGATGCCTTGAATGTAATGGTTATATTGTCTCACTCTATCTAGGTACAGTTTCTTAGAGAGGTTCAAACTCTAATAATTTATACTCCATGCTGTAATACAAGTAATGTATTTGAGAAGAAAAAGTCATTTTTTTTATGGTATTCCTTTAATCCAAGAGAGCATTAATGCTCAGAAAAGAAGAGGTGAAAGATCTCTGGGAAGGAAGAACTGGATTTGGTCTATGTAAACAGTCCATACAGCACAAAGCCTTCCACTAAATTAAAAAATACTTTCGTGTTGCAACACTCTTTTTCAAGAAGCCAACGCACTTTGCACAGATAATACTTCATTTTTATGGCTTCAAACAGGTAACCAGCATCACTCTCTTTTATCCATATGGAGAAAACATCGGAATCATAAGAAGAAAACATTGGGATCATGAGAAAGTTAGGTAATTTGGGTAACTCATTCAGTGAAATTTTTGAGAACAAAAAAATGTAATTGTTAATTTTCTGCCATTTCATGTAATACATTATCTTCAGTGAATGGCAAGGTCTATTCTAATATGTTGAACACCTTCACTGGATGAATGTAATACCAGATTGTTGAAATACATATATTTTAGATTTGGTCTTGTGGATGTCAGATATCTATGTTGTAAATTTAAGTTAATTTTGGTGATCTTTCTTAAAGAGTACAAGATATTCACATATTTCTTTACATAGCTGCAAACACAAAACGCAGGGAGAAAGTGAGCTCACATGTTAAGACTTCTATATTCTAGTTTCTTTACAATCGTTACCTTGTTTATTTCTCACAACATGAACACATTATCCTCATTTTTTTCCATATGGAAACTGAGGCTAAGAAGGGCTAAATAAATAATTTATCTAGCACAGTCAGTGGAAAAGGCTGAACGCAAATGATGTCTGCTTGACAGGAAAACTAGCTCTCTGTTTACCACACTAAATTTGCTTACTTGTATTGCTTGATTAGGATTTCTGTGTATACTATATATCTTTGGAATGTGTTATCCAGGAAAACTAAAAGAATACTACAAGATTTTATTATGAATACAACAATCCCTTTCCTCAGACCTTCTATATACTCTTCTTTCCTTTTCCCATAGCCAAATACTATTAATTTTCAATCTGCATGTTCTTCCTTTTATATCCATGTGTCTATATGTTATTACTTATTATATCAACTTTTGATATCACCTATTGACTTTATGTTTTGATAGTGGAATACTTGTCCCTTGTTATATTTGCTGCCTTTTCCAACGTTTTTTATTACTTCTGAGGTTAATAATCACTTTATTTGTTTAGTTTCATATTTGCCTATCAACATTTGTTTCCAAAGGCTACAGTAGATCTGTCAAATATTTACTACTAATAATTATTCAAGGTGCTCAAACTCTCTATAATTTAATATTTTTGTCTCAGAGACCTTCCTTCCATGGCCCTCCACGCTCTTGCTGAAGCTTGATCATTTGCCTGGAAGTTCTGGTGCAGAGTTTGTAATCCCTGGGCCGTCCTTCCTGGAGTCCAGTGCTGGATTCCCTGCTTTATGGATCTGATGTTTCTCTTTCTTGGCTTACCCATCATGTTGCTAGAGTGATTTCCTACAAAATTATGTTTGGAAAATAAATACAGTAATTCATGGCTTGACAATAGGGACACTTTCTAAGAAATGTATCATTAGGTGATTTCATCCCTGTGTGAACATCATGGAGTATACTTACCGAAAGTAGATGATGCAGCCTACCACACACCTAGCCTCTATGTTATACCCTATTCCTTCTAGGCTACAAACCTGTACAGCATGTTACTGTACTGAAAACTATAGGATATTGTAACATAATGGGTGGTATTTTCATACCTAAACATATCTAAACATAGAAAAGGTACAGTAAAAATATGGTATTATAATCTTATGTTGTATATGTGTATATGTTGTATATGTGTATATATACATTGTAGTATACGTGTGTGTATGTATATATACTCTTGTATATGAGGTTTGTCATTGAAATGTTATGTCATGAGACTATATTATGATTCTCCAGATGTCTGAAAATGTCACCATTCAGTTGATGGGTTAGCTGCTGTTCTTGTTATTTATTGCTGTGTAACACATCACCCTGAAATTTAGTGGCAATAACAACCATTTTATTATGCTCACAAATTTTGTTGGGTAGGAATTGGGGCATGGCACAGTGGAATGTCATGTTTCAACTCTACAGTATCTAGAACTTGATCTGAGAAGGGTTAAAAGGCTAAGAAAGAGTCAAATGGCTGTTCGGAGATCTTTTGGGACTTATTCACTCACAGATCTGGCCCTAGATTGGGTTTGGTGGCAATTATAGACTGGCATGCCTACCTGTGACCTCTCCCTGTAGCTTGGGCTTTCTTACATGCCATGGGATTTTAAAACAACGGCCATAGCCAGATGTAAAACTCTAGGCTGAATATCATTCCCCTCCCCCCTTAGGAATGTGAATCCACTCAATGAGAATATCCAACTCGAATGATTTTCAGTTTTATCTTTTTTTTTGTTTTCTTTTGTAGTTTTCACTTTCTAAATTTTGTCTTTGCTTAATTTCTACTGGTTACATAGTGGCTTTTTGAGCTTGATCTTCTAAATCTTTCTCTTTTTATTGTTTTGTTCAACTTTGTAGATTTTTTCCATTTTATGCCAGAACTCTTTGCTTGTGGTCTGAACATTTGTGTCCCCTCAATATTCATACAAAGATGCATATGAAATTCATACCTACCTAATGTGACAATACTAAAAGATGGGGCTTTTGGAAGGTGATTAGGTCATGATAAAGAAGATCCCAGAAAGCTAACTAGCCCCTTCTGCAATGTGAGGACACAGTAGAAGTCAGTACCTATGAGGATGAGGACCCTCACCAAACACTGGCCAAATCTGCTGATGCTCATCCTCCCAAACTGGGATACGCGAATTTCCCTTGCTTATAAGTTACTCAGTTTGTAGTATTTTTGTTACGGCATCCTTAACAGACTAAGACTCTCTTCAATTTTTAAAATAATCCTGTCTTAACCATGCAGGAGTTCACTTTTGTTCTTTGAGTAATTTTATACATACTATTCTATTTCTGATTATGAATTTAGTATTTTTTCTCACTTATCTGACAAAATTACAATGATGATGATTAGTTTTCGTATGCTACCTGTGTTACCTTTGTTTCATCTAAATTATTATTTTTTCACTTGTTTTAGTCTCTGTGTTTGACCTTGAAGAATTTTCTCAAAACCGTGGTACTCCTTGACTTTTCAGAGAAAAACCTAAAAAAAAATGACGAAAAACATTGGTGAATGTGTGTGTGGTAGTGGTTGTAGAAGAAAAGATTCTTAATTCTGCAGGCATTCTAAAGAAAACTAGAATTTTCACAGAAAGAGCCTATTAGTATCTTATGTGTCCAATCCTATTAGTATCTATGTAGGACTTTTCTGTCATTTAGTTTCTCTAATGAAGAATCCATTACTCTTGTATTAGTGGGTATGTCTAGATGTCAGTGCTCTGGGGGCAGTGTGGGGTGAGCTTTCTGGGAAGGCCTCACCACTCTTGTGCAGGCTTTATTTAATTACACTGTTTTAATTTTGATACCTGACTTCTCCTCTCCACTGGCTCCGGTATGTCCTAATTCAATTTGTTCAGCAAGTAAAGTTATGTTATATTCCCAAGATTTAGAGAATAAAGATCTATGGTGTGACGCTTCCTAATTAAGACTTTCAATCAACTCCCTCTTTTGAACGCCTACCTAACCATGGCCTTTTATGTTACTTAGTAACTGTAGGAACTGAGAAATTCAGGAATTTAAGTAAAGCTGGCTAAGCTTCTCCTTATTATTCCCATCTCCTTAACTCTCAGCCTCATCTCCTCCACTTTACGTTGTCTCCTCGGTTCACTTTTCAGCTTCAGAATAATGAGCTTTTAAAAACACGTTCCCATTTTCTTTGCCTTTTTGGAACTTTTTTTTCTTTTCATTAACTAGCATTTCAATATATTTTACAGAGGCATTGGAATATAAGCACATTCTGCTCCTTAGAGCAGTGTAAATATCATAGCAAATGTCCCCAGATCTCATAGACTTAACACAATGGACGTTCAATCCTACCAACATCACAGTCTAATCAAGAGAGATGCAGTGTAAGGGGCAACTTCTCACTATGTGGTCATTTCGGAATCCAGCCCCCTTCCAACTTGATGTTCTACCATCCTTTAGGACCTCTGTGGCCTCCGGCATCCCCTGTAGATGTTGGAAAGACAGTTCATACAGGATAGGATGGAAGGCAACTCCAGACTGAGAAGCTGCATACATATCATATTTGTACATGCGGCTATCACAAAATTCAAGGGAGGCTCAGAAATATAGTTGAGCTGTGACTCTGTAAAGAAGAAGAAAGTTTGATGCATGTCTAATTTATCTCTGCTGAAAGATATATTTGGTTTTCTATCTGTCATAGAATCAGAAGTCTCTAATACATGCTCTTCCCAAAATGTACTCATCAGGTAAATACATAGGAAAAGATAGTTTAATTTTTCATTTCTTCATGTCTTTTATTATTTAGAATATACATGCAAAATCTAATTTATGACAGCTGACTTAGTGTAAAACTTAGGCTAAAACCTAAAAAATATTTCCTTGAGATAACTGGAAGAGAGGAATCTAATTTTAATTTTGGTCACCTGACAATCATGTCCCCATCTATAAAACGAGAGTGGTTCTTGTACCCTTCTACTTGCATACTCTTTTGGATGAATATTGAAATAATTTTCTGTCTCGGATATACTCTGCATATCTTGGAAGAAAGGCAATAAGGAAATGCAAATGGAAGGACAAAACACTTATTAAAGAGAAATTGAAAAGGCTAAATTTATCCTTTATCCTTTTTCACTTATTTAATTTTAAATTATTGGTTCTACTACTCAAACTTTGGGCTGCATTATCTAAATGGTTAGTTCACCTGCCGTTTCAGGAGCTGGTCCTCCAGCTTTATTTGATTGTAATTTTTTTTTTTTTTTTTTTCCTGAGACGGAGTCTCGCTCTGTCGCCCAGGCTGGAGTGCGGTGGCCGGATCTCAGCTCACTGCAAGCTCCGCCTCCCGGGTTCACGCCATTCTCCTGCCTCAGCCTCCGGAGTAGCTGGGACTACAGGCGCCCGCCACCTCGCCCGGCTAATTTTTTGTATTTTTAGTAGAGACGGGGTTTCATCCTGTTCGCCAGGATGGTCTCCATCTCCTGACCTCGTGATCCGCCCGTCTCGGCCTCCCAACGTGCTGGGATTACAGGCTTGAGCCACCGCGCCCGGCCTTTGATTGTAAATTTTAATGTTAAGTCTGTTAATCTTTAATTTTTCCTAGGTAAGTGGGTATAATTGACTGTGTATCTTACTGAGTAGTTGGTTCTGAAAACACTATAGACTCATTCTACAAAACCCATGTGTATACATGTCCAGCTACAGAAGTTTTGTGTTATATAACTAAAATTAGTAATCTATTCATATGAACAACTCTTTTAAGTGACAAGTTTTTCTTGTACATGAAAAGCTTGGTGCTAATATTATCCCTGATAGTATGTTGAGTGTTTAGATGAGCAAGAACCTTTTTTATTTCCACTTAGCAGTTCTCAAATTGATCCAAGAAAGAAAGCCCAATGCCTAGGAGAACAAATAATGTGGAGAACCTGTATTATTCCCCAGAGGATGCATAGACACAAGCAGTCAGCTGAATACAAATATTTTAAAGTCCTTATCATTAAAGCTTATATGCAATTATATAATACTCCGTAATATGTTTTTGCTTATTTTGATTTTAAATATTATTTTCCCGCTGAAATTTTCCAATTAAATTTATGTTTAAGGACATGCCATATTTATTACTGTAACAATACTTTGGGAGTATTTCTAATCGAGGTTGAAATAAACAGAACAAAGATGAGGGGAATTTTTCTTCTCTTGGGTAGGAGAAATAGTAAAAACTTTTTGCTCGAGATTTTATACAGCTGCTACTTATTTACTGTGTCAGTAGAATTTCATCTATATTTAGTAACTATTATTAAAGAATTTAGATAATCCAATTATCTGTGTTATCTTCCCATCATACCAACTGGAAAAACATTTTTTTCAGATTATTTCCTTTATACTAGTCGAGGTCACAATTACTGTGTGACCTTGGGAATCCTGCTGAGATTTGTAAGCAGATAAGGAAATGTTGATAGGCTAATTGCATAGATTTTGCATTATGTGAAATGTTGAAAAATGCCTTGTATTTTTTAATATTACAATATCATCCCTGTAACAAAAAATTTATAAAGTTGAAATCTTATATCTTTTACTCTTTTAAAACTGTAGGTCATACTCTTTTAGATAAGATACTATGAAATTAAATATCAGCTCTCAGAATAATAAAATATTGGAATTACAGTCCATACTAAAGAAATATTTGCAGAAATTTCTCAAACACTTATGAAATACATAGACATAGAGACTGCCATTTAAACTTTTTTGACAGTTCAAAATTTGAGCCCATATGATCATGGTTTCTCCATCGCCTTTTTATAAACTTCCCTCCTAATTGAAAATGATTTTCTTTGTAAAAGATTTTTCAAGGCTGGGAGCAGTGGCTCACGCCTGTAAGCCCAGCACTTTGGGAGGCCAAGGTGAGTGGATTACCTGAGGTCAGGAATTTGAGACCAGCCAGACCAACATGGTGAAACCTTGTCTCTATTGAAAATGCAAAATTAGCCAGGCGTGGTGGCGCATGCCTGTAATCCCAGCTACTCCAGAGGCTGAGGCAGGAGAATCGCTCGAACCCAGGAGGCAGAGGTTGCAGTGAGCAGAAATTGTGCCACTGCACTCCAACCTGGGCAACAAGAGTGAAACTCCGTCTGAAGAAAAAAAAAAAAAAAGGATTTTTCGTTTTTAGTTTTGTTTTTTTTTTGTTGTTTTTGTTTGTTTTTGCCAATATCTTGTTTCTCCTCAATTCTCAATTATCAACTCCTTGCTTTTTCAATATCTCCTTTCCCAATAATTCCTTAACACTCCTTTATATATTTCAGAACTTTCTTGAAAACAGACCATATTTTAGATTGAACCATATGAAATTGATGATAATTGATAATTTTTTGACCTAGAAAAGTGACAAATTTATGTGGTTCAACCTCAACTTTGTTAACTCCATCTTAAAAGTTATTTTCTTCTTTTTAGTGATGGATTTCTCAAACAAGGAATTTAGTTTCTTACAATTAAATATAAATTCCTAATCTCTTATACTCTATCTCCAATCCACTTTACCCGTATCCCAAAGGCAACCAATATTCCTGAACTCTCAGGTTAAGTTACCTCTTCTGAATTATTTTCCCTTTTGCTTATTACAGCTTTTAAACATATTGACATTGCATTGGAGACTCTTAGAAACTGATTCTTTACTTTAGTGTCCTGGCAGTGCTTCTACTTTTCTGACCTCTTTTCATGGCTTCTTCTTGCTATATTTTAACTGTGGGTCTCCTCCATGTCAGCCTTGGGACCCAGTTTCTTTTGGCTTTAATTTTTCTTCTTTGGAGACTCTCACACATGCTGATTGTACTGATGGTTGTTTTGGGCGAGACTATGTTCCGCTCAAATTGATATATTGAAGCTCTCATCCCCAGTACTGAAGAATGTGACTGTGGAGAAAGGGTCATTAAAGAGGGGAGCAAGTTAAAATGAGACCACTAGGATGGGCCCTAATTCAATCTGGCTGGTGTTTTTATAATACAAGAAAATCTGAACACACACAGATACACCAGGAATATGCTCTCAGAGAGGAAAAGCCATGTGAGGACACTGAAAAGGTAGCCACCTGAGAGCCAAGAAGAGAGGCCCCTAAAGAAAACTCTGCTGATACCTTGATCTTGGACTTCCAGCCTCCAGAACTGTGACAAAATAAATTTCTGTTGTAAAAGCCACCTAGTCTGTGGCATAGCAGTCCAAGTAAACCAACGCAATGATCTATGCCTTCCCCATTTTTATTTCTGTAAAACAAGAGTCATAGTAAATGTTTCATAATACACAAAATGATGCTCAAATGTTTGGGGAACTTTATGAATCTATTATTTTGAGATTTATGATGCACATGGAATACTAAAGACTCAGATATTCTACAGTAGGGAAATATTTGACTCAGTGCTTCTCAATCTCATAGTTGGCCATGACAACTTTTCCTTTTCTTTTTATATCTTGCTCAATATCTTCTAACACCCTGTGGAACATACTTGGAAAATGCTAGCCTATCTCCCACTTTAACCTCTAAATGTATTTATAGTTATATATGTCTATCTGCCTAATAGCCATTTCATAGTGAACTAGGTAAAGAGACACGTCAGTTTAGTATATATTGACTTTTTGGTCTCATTCTTGAACAGGAGTTTGTTATATGTGGTACGCTTGGGGTACTGCAATTGGTCCTTAAGAAATCTTCTTGTCTTTAGTTTCTCTTTCTCTAAGACTAACCATACCACATCATGTTATCAGACTCAAATTCCATATTTTTTTATTCCCCAAACTACTTTTATTGTAATACCCTACTGCTCAAAAACCTTTAATTATTCTCTATTATCACTAGTTTATCACAAAATTCTTAGGTTAACATTTAATGTCCCTTCAAAATCTGACTCCAACCTATATGTGATTTTCCTATGTTGTTTCTTTATCAGAGCTCTCCATTCTATCTGAGATTATCTGAAAATTTATTAATTCAGGTGGGTTCAACAAACATTTACTGAGTATCAACTGAATTGAGAGTCTATGAATATCTCCTGTGAATCAAATATTGTGCTAGTTCTGCAAATGTTATGCACTCTCCACCTCCCCCTCTCCTTTGGACATTTCATTCTCGATAATGCGATATAATTTAACAGTCATTGTGACTCATTCATCTCACAATTTCTGAGTATTTGCTACTTGGTCAAGCCCCTGGGGATGCAGCAATAAATAAAAGCTCCCAATATGAGCAAAGGACAAAAAAAATGAATACTTTAGACATTCATATATTCTATGAAAAAATACTAAAGTGATAGGGACAGCTGGAGAGAAAAAATGATCAGAATGATGAGCTGAAACAGAAATAGAGAAGGAATCATCTGAGAAAATCTGGGTTAAAAGAATTGCTGGCAGTGGGAATAATTGCAAAGGTCCTGAGTCATGGCAGAGCTGTGATGTTCGTAAAATAAAATTGTTAAAAATTGGGTTTGATTAGTATTAACAACTAATTATTATGTCTATATTCCCAGTTATCATGACTGTTATTTCTCACTGTCTTTGTTTAATCCTCCTGTTAACCCAAAGGTCAGTTTAAGTCTCCTCTGCAAAGTCTGAATGTCCACTACCGTCTTTCATGGCAAACTGTTTCTCTTTTGAGTCTCAGCATGTGTTTGACTATACTCATTGTGTACTGATATAAACACATTTTTGCAGTGATAGCTAACCTTTGTACTATTTAACATTCTTAATAATAAATATCTTTGCTTTACTATTAGATTATAAACTCTCTAATGAAAGAAACGATGCATTATAAAATTTTTGTACACCCAATATCTCTCGAGTGGGATTGAGCATAAAAGCTGTCTTTGTAGAACTTACATTGAATTACACAGAAAAATAACACTAAAACATATCATACAGTATTGTTTAAGAAGATATGGAATGATTAAGGGTAGAATCCACATCATTTGAGTCTTGAAGCTTTTGAGCAATAAGACAGATCATGTGGTATTCTGCTAATTCACCCTGCTACTGTGGTAAGTACAATGTCAAAATGAGACCACACATGAAGCTATCAAAGAAAATAGTTACTATAGGCCTGATGGGTACTTATGGTGATGACATGGTGAAAAAGAGAGGCAGCCGGGCGCGGTGGCTCAAGCCTGTAATCCCAGCACTTTGGGAGGCCGAGACGGGCGGATCACGAGGTCAGGAGATCGAGACCATCCTGGCTAACACGGTGAAACCCCGTCTCTACTAAAAACTACAAAAAACTAGCCGGGCGAGGTGGCGACGCCTGTAGTCCCAGCTACCCGGGAGGCTAAGGCAGGAGAATGGCGTGAACCCGGGAGGCGGAGCTTGCAGTGAGCTGAGATCCGGCCACAGCACTCCAGCCTGGGTGACAGAGCGAGACTCCGTCTCCAAAAAAAAAAAAAAAAGAGAGGCAGATAGTCAAAATCTCAAGCCTGCCCGTGAATCCTGAACCCAAATTCTGCCCTGTCCTCAACCACTTCCAAAATGATCCTCAGAAGATGTGTGCACAGAGTAGATCAGAAAAAAATCTTAATTTTCAACCAGGCTTTGATATCAACTTCTGTGTAATTTTCAGGTAAACTGTTCCTGACCAGCGGTGGGCCACAAGGTGCCTCTTGTCTCCTTAGCACAGTACAAAATGTAGGTGTTCGTCACTGACTTTTGACCTCTCTAATTTTGGTATTGAAAGGATTAACACCATTAGTTTTGACTGGGTTCAAGGAGTGACGAAAATAAAACCTGTGTGAGAAAAAGTAGCATGTGAAAGACAGGAACTTTTCTAAATGCTGGAGTAGCTTATTCAAACTTCCAAATCCAACACATCCCAAGGAAAGGGAGGGAGATTGGGGACAGACAAGTGTAGAATGGTCCTCTTTCTAGGTAGCACGGGTTTCATTTATTGAATGACACGACTACAGGGTAATATTAAGAGAGGAAATTATCCATAAAAGACTCACAGAAGTGAGAAAGGAAACCATGAAGGCAGAGAAGACATTAATCCCTTGTACATGGCTCAGCTAGAACCATGCCCTACTTCAAGGCTTCTTTCTCCACCTCTGGCCCAGTAGAGTATGGGGCCAGCCAACATTGAGGCTGTAGAACAGGCTGCACTCTCTCAGATGCAATTATTCCTCCTGTGTATAGTGTAAGTTAACTTCTAGTACTTCAGAGTTGTAACAATATGAGTTTAATCCTCACTCCTTTACTCACTAGTTGAGGATGCTGGACTGGTTACCTCACATTGTATAGTGAGAATCACAATTGTATGGCATTAAGTCATGGAGTTCACATGATTATTATACAAAAATGACATTTAATATATGGTGAATGCTCAACAGATTATTTACTATCCATATTATCATTGTATGTTACTTATTTGAATACAAAGTATAACAAAATGTATATTATGAAATGACATAATTTAACATTTATCTCTCAAGTACTAAATACAACAGCTTTAGCTTGTTGTGATTTAAATGCCCTGTGTTTGTAAAGACATTTGCATCTGTTTAGAAATTAATATTTTCTGAAATGACAAAGAGCTGTTAGATTCCTACAGCACATTTCAAAAGGATATGATAAAACATCTAGCCTTATAATGTGGTAGGAAAAATTAGCTAATATTTACCCTCAATTCAATATGATGACATCATTTAACATCTATTACCAAGAATAAATATTACAAAGAACTACTGATTAAAATATTTTTTAAGAAGAGATGCTCCTAAAGTACAAGTGCCATTGCTGGTATACTAGTTTTTTAGTATAGGAAATTTTAATGTGCTCCTTTGAAATATTGGCTAAGAATTGCTCATTTTGCAAAACGAGAAAAATTAGGAACACAAAGGGGTTTTATTTGTATTCAGTTTTTAAATTTTTATGGTAACCTTATGAGGATGCTGAAAAAGTGTGAGACATGCCCAGTAATATTTGATCAATGAGAAATAAATCTAAAATTTGCAACTAGTGCTCTGGTTTCTGAATCTGTAGTCAGCTAAGCTCTAGAATTTCAAACATATGGAATTTTGATAGCTTTGTAAGAAAATTTATCTAAGAGACTAAAAAATGTCCATAAGTGGATCACCTGAGGTCAGGAGTCTGAGATCAGCCTGACCAACATAGTGAAACCCTGTCTCTATTAAAAATACAAAATTAGGCCGGGCGCAGTGGCTCATGCCTGTAATCCCAGCACTTTGGGAGGCCGAGGTAGGAGGATCACCTGAGGTCAGGTGTTCAAGACCAGCCTGGCCAACATGGTGAAACCCTGTCTCTACTAAAAATACAAAAAATCAGCCAGGTGTGGTGGCAGGCACCTGTAATCTCAGCTACTTGGGAGGCTGAGGCAGGAGAATTGCTTGAACCTAGGAGGTGGAGGTTGCAGTGAGCCGAGATCACATCATTGTACTCCAGCCTGGGCAACAAGAGTGAAACTCCATCTCAAAAAAAAAAAAAAAGGTCCATAAGATAGGTAAAGTAAGATGCAGTTTTCCCCAATTAAGAAATACGACATAGAATAACATAGCTATTATCGTGAGCACAAGAGTTAGTGAAAATGCCATCGACTAGTTTCATGAGACACATTGTAGAAAGATTAAGTGATTTTGATATGGAGGTTATTTTTAATTGAGGTGCCATAAGCTTGGTACTTTGAATATGATTCGAAAAAGGGCTCTTTCTTTTTGGACGGTCAAGGTTATTTGAAAAATTAATAAGAAGGAAAACTGAGAAGTCAATGTTATAATATTTATGCCCCCAAAATACTTTTACTTTTAATTCTCTGCAAATACTACACATATTACCTTTCCTAGGTTTGAATTCAGTGATTTTTTTTTTCTCTTTTTGACACATGCCTCATGAGAGCGCAGATGGGTTTTTATGAATACAAAGTCTCTAGGTAAGGACATGTTCCATATCTAAGAATATCCACTTTAACATATATATGAAAGGCAATATGTCATTTAGAAATGAAAATTAGGTGACCTTAAGCAATAATTTCACATAATCATTCCACATTTTAAGAATAAGCCAAATTATTTTCCTGCTAAGCAGAAGCTAATTAGGTTAAATAAGCTAGTTTCTTAATACCTACTTATGCGTATAATGCACACTGTATACTACTCATGTTTTCTAAAAGGAACATTGTGTCCCTTTTAATTGGCGTAAAAGAACTGTGACAAGGAGTAGTTACTTAAGTCAAAGAACCAGCAGACATATGGTGGCTAAGGGAGGAGAAGGCTCCAAGAATGAAGGTGTGGTTCAAACTGCCGAGTAGCAGACCAAACAGATGAAAGCATGGGTGACAGTAGGTACAGCACTCCTCTTTTCCCTGGATGTCATTTAAGTAATTGATAAAGTGTTTACTGATAATGGCTATGACACTGCCCTTCAGAAGGGTTATTTAAAATGTGGTTCTCAAGAGTGAAATAGTTTAAGACTCAAAATACACAAAGCTTTAACGGAAGTAAAATTGCTATTTTATGGAAAGGAGACATCCACTTGGTCAGCATATCATCTTAGAAACCCTCAAGTGTTACAGTATAGTTTGATATAAACATATTTGATAGATGAGGCAAATGAATCCCAGAATGTTAGGTGATTTTCTTTTAGATACGGCACTCAGGGTTATGTCTGTTGCTAATTGTGGTGGTGGTGTGAAAGCACATGTGTGTCTTAGTTGTTGGGCTACTATAACAAAATACCATAGATTTGGTGGCTTAAATAATATTTATTTTTCATATTTCTGAGGTTGGGAAGATCAAGGTCAAGGCACAGGCATATATGATGTCTGGTGAGGGCCCCCTTCTAAGTTTGCAGATGACTCTCTTCCCATCGGATCCTCACATGGGAGAGGAAAATCATCTCTATCCTGTCTCTTCTTATTAGGACACTAATCCTATTCATGAGGACTTCATCCTCATGACCTCATGACCTGGACTCTGGAAGGTCCCACCTCCTAATATCATAACACTGGGCATTAGGATTTTAATGTATGAATTTTGGGGGAACACAAACA
The DNA here is from genome assembly GCF_000951035.1 of Colobus angolensis palliatus. Taxonomy (NCBI): domain Eukaryota; kingdom Metazoa; phylum Chordata; class Mammalia; order Primates; family Cercopithecidae; genus Colobus; species Colobus angolensis. The sequence continues at coordinate 104,216 of NW_012116032.1, read as the reverse complement.
TTGAGTGATTCTGGCTATGTAAAGTTTATGTGTCTATGTGAATTGGGGTAATAAACTGTCCTTCATCTCTGTCATCTCTCACTTTCCTCATCTTCTGATTGCCTATTTGCATAATCACTAAAATATTGGCATGGGAGATCTTTTTCCACAGTATCTCTAGAAAGCTCTCAGTTGCCTGACTTGGTCAGGTCACTTCACTTATTGAGTAAACATTTTTAATGAGTTAGAATAGAGAAGTGAGAAAAAAGGGATGACCAGAACACATTTCTAGTCTTTATGGAGGTTACAGATTACTGGGAGGTACAGAAATTAAACAGAGTTGCATAAACACATGTAAAGACCTTGACCATAAGAAGTGATTTTTAAAAAGTGTGAGGGATTATGAGAACAGAATGTCATATGTAGGATGAGAGATTAGAGAAGGCCTTTTTGAGTATGTACTATTTAAGTTGAAAGAGGAGTACAAATGCATGGTAAAAAGTAGACGAAAAAACATTGTAGGGGTGGGGTGCGGTGGCTCACGCCTGTAATCCCAGCACTTTGGGAGGCCAAGGAAGGCGGATCACCTGAGGTCAGGAGCTTGAGATTAGCTGGCCAACATGGTGAAATCCCGTCCCTACTAAAAATACAAAAATTAGCCAAGTGTGATGGTGTACGCCTGTAATCCCAGCTGCTCGGTAGGCTGAGGCAGGACATTCGTTTGAACCCTGGATGCAGAGGTTGCCGTGAGCCAAAATTGTGCCATTGCACTCCAGCATGGGTGACAAGAGCAAAACTCCATCTTTAAAAAAGCATTTTAGGCTGAGGGAACAGACAGCACATAAGGCGGAGGCACCAGAAAGGCTGGAGTGAGAGTGTTGAGTTTGCTGAGCTTAGTGTGATGTGAGGCTTGAGAGATTTGCACATGGTAAAAGAAGGGACTCTGGATGCTTAGTATTTTAGTTCTGATGAGGAAGCTTTGAAAAGTTTTAAGTAAGGGTGTACCAAGATCCCGTTAATATATTAAGAATATTTAACGTTGTGAGGATAGTTGATGGGGGAGATGTCGAAAACAGAATTGAGCAAATGATTGGATAGTTTTTAGTTCAGTGGAAAAATGAAGGAAGCTGATGGTTTGGGGAGAAATGAAGGAGGCTTGGATTGGGAAGTTTGCAGTGGCAATGGAGAGATGTGAACAAATGTAAGGTATATCTTCCCTGTAGAGTCAACAAGTATTTTGCATGTATGCGATGTCTGGGAACAAAAGCATGCCGCGGATGGATTCCTAGCTCCTGCCATGTGCAGCTGTTGGGATAAGGTGCTGCCACTTATACCAACACTGGAAGAGAAACTGCTCAGGCAGGGATTAAAGCTGGATTGTAGCTACTTAGTGAGATGAAAACAAAGAAAACACTTCTGATGTTTAATTCCTTCAAGTAATATTTATTCAATAAACTCCACTATAGATAAAACCCTGTGGTAGGTGCTGTGGCTGACGAAAACAGGTTCAACCCATAATTACTGCTCTTCAAGATCTTCCAATAAGGAAAGTATACATACTAAGGAAGGTATAACCTCAGGGTATAATGTTTTGTTTGTGGTGGACTTCCCTTCATTTAAGTATCAAGCCCAACTTTGAAAATTTTGACTTTTCAGGACACTCAGTTTTCTCATTTGTAAAATAAAATGGTGTAGATAATGTCTGGTCAATGGGTCAATAGCATTTGCATTTCTTTGGAGTTTGTTAAAAATGCAGAACCCACAAGCCCCATGTCAGATCTACTGAATCAGAATGTACATTTCTGTAAGTTCTCCAGATAATTCGTATGCCCATTAACTTCTGAGAATTGCTGCTTTAGATGATCTCCCAAGTCCCAAACACTGGACTTCTAGAGCTAAGTCATATCCTCTGCCTGTGGGAGGCTTGTATTCATTTGACTCATCTGTACAAATACACATTAGTGACAGAGGGCTGAAGCACTACTGGTATAATTAACGGCAAGCCAACTCTAAAAATTAGTTTAAATATATAAAGGAGAGCTGGTATTATCTATCTAAAAAAATATATATACCAAGACTTGCTACCAATAAAAATGTATATTCAAGAATTACCCTCATGGGTCTTAATTAGGCTCCATATTTCACTTATCTTCTTTAAGACAAAACTTTTAAATCTTGGTAAATTAGACATGTAATACATTTTATGCCAATAATCCAGAGGAAGTAGTAAGACAGTTTGGTAAATACTATATAACTAGCCATCCACAATTCATAGTAGTTAAATATTAAAATAAAATGTATTGTTTATGAGGATACAGCGGTGGCAATTATATTTACAAATGAAAATTGACTGACTTGTCTTTTGTGACAATAAAACAAAATATACAAATCAAAGAAAAATTTATAAGGCCTTTGAGTTTTAGAAGGCAAAATCATGTTATTAAATTGATGGCTTCCTTTATCACAAATTTATTACATATATTTGATATAGTAAACCAAATGGATTATTGCATCTTAAAATTATAGATGCAATGGTTTTTATTTTAAATCACATGTAGATTTTGTTTATAACCTATTTGCTTTTAATTAGATGTGTATTAGAAAATTGATTAAAAAACAGTTAAAAATGTCATAGGTAATAATTCTCTATGTAAAATAATTTTTACAATATGTAAATAATAAATTGAGTACATTTAGATGCTAGTGTCATATCCTGCTTTTAGAACATTGTTTAGATAAATTGTGTTGTGAAAAGTGAGACTCACAGGTAGTATATAAGACTTAGAAAATTTACAAATTTGCTTTCTACAGAAGAAAGTTATTTTTTACATATTTATATGGGCATGTGAATAGCTTGCCCAAATAAATGGCAAATTACTGAAAAATAAGAAGTATGCTTCTTTTCCTCTTTTAACAGATCACACCACTAACTGAAGTGTAATATACACCAATTAATTGCTTTAACCAACTATACTGTAAATAAATGGGCTTCCTTAATTTTGCCATAATTTTTATGTTGATTATTTGGAGGTATTTTGAAATTATAAAACATTTGAGTAACTATTATTTAATTTTTTTTTTTTTTTTTGCAGCAGAGTCTTGCTCTGTTGCTCAGGCTGGAGTGCAATGGCACGATCTTGGCTCACTGCAACCTCCACCTCCCAGGTTCAAGCAGTTCTCCTCCTTTAGCCTCCCAAGTAGCTTGGATTACAGGTGCATACTGCTATGCCTAGCTAATTTTTTTTTTTTTTTTTTTTGTATTTTAGTAGGGACAGGGTTTCATTGGGTTGCCCAGGCTGGTCTTGAACTCCTGAACTCAGGTAATCCACCCGCCTCAGCCTCCCAAAGTGCTAGGATTACAGGCGTGAGCCACTGTGCCCAGCTTATTACTCTTTAATATTAAGGCTCTGTTAAACTGTCAAGTTTTGTGTACATTATTGCAAAAGAAAAATTTCAAATGCAGTTTAAAACTTTTCAAGTTTCATGTACTTGAAACAGAGACAAAAGCAAAATATTAATAGTTCAACAATGAATGCAGCGTTTTTTAAAACAATCTTTGTAAAGTTATTCATTAGCTTCTATTTTTTTGCCTAAATAAGTAATTAGAGATACTTTAATCAATTTTTATGTGTTCATACATGCCTAATACTTGTCTCCTTTATTAATGTACTAATAAGTCTTATGATCCTTAAAATGGATTGTGGGCTCAAACTGTCTCTGTTTACACTTGAACTCTCCTTGACAACCACAGATACAAACTTATAAGACTCAAGATGAATTAGGATGCCACAGAGTACTGTTAATAATTGTTTTCATATCAATATGTCTCAGTCTCTTTCTCTCTCTTCCCCCTCTTCTTAACACCACACTCTACAAATGCTGAATCAAATTTTTCCAATTCAAAAGATATGCAATGCTACTTTCTAGAACACATATTTAAATCATGTTAACTACATAAAACATTAAGTCCTATTATTTTAATCTCCATCACAGAACAAAGAAAAATCTATGAATCTATAGAAAGGTAGAAGGGATCGTGCAGTGTAGCTGTCAGGGCACCAGGATAAATAATAAAAGCAGCAGCAAAATAGAGCTGTGGCTTGGAAAATAGTTCAAATGTTTTAATTAATTTGATATTTTAACCAATCATTATGGAGTCAGAGAATCCCTAATTGAAAAGAATTATTACAACAGTAAACTTTCAGGGGATGCATCTTTTATTTTAAAAATATACTTGCAAAATATTAAATATCTCTTCTCAAAGTTTTCCAGAGTATATAATTTTTTAAATTAAATTTACATTTTAAAATTATATTGTTTAATTTTTTAAATTAAATTTAAATTTAAAAAGTGATACTTTTAACTTGGTGTATAGTGTTCTAACTCAGGACTAAGAGGAGTTTTGAAAACACTTAGTTATAAGAAAAAGGGGCAGAAATATCATTCTTCGTATTTTCCTTGATGAGCCTTTATGGTTTAGTAGGTAATTTGAAGTGACACTATCTTCCTACCCATGAAAGTTTATATTTTAGTTTGAAATCTAAAAACATTAATTTTTTTCTGAGTTTATTAAAAAACAGAAAGATTTATAACTTGACACAGAACTGAAATTTCTAAGTTTATTTTTCCTTGTTTATAGATCCAAATTAACATCAAAATGTTGAATGTACCTCGAGTAATACATTTATAATTCTACATTATGACCATATGCAGTATACATAAACATTTATGGCTATATATGTGCAAAATATGCATGTCTGAAAAACCCCAATATTTAATTACAATATCAGTAGACCAATTTGGTCATAAAGTTTGAACTACACCTAGGAGTATTTGATACCAAAGTAAAAAAAAAATCCAATAACTAACTTTGGAACTAGACCTACAGAAAGATTCCTTGAAAGGGATTGTAATAGAAAGCTTACTGTACCTACTACAAATGTATCTCTAAATAAGGAAACAATAAATTATTAAAAGTGTATATTACTTGACATGTATGTTATTCCATTATGATGCTGACATTGTATATTTGGAGGAATGCCTCAGAATACTTACTGCTTAAAAAGCATCCAACTGTAAAAGATGTGTTAAGGAAGCCACTGTTTTTTTTTGAGAAGGAGTCTCGCTCTGTCGCCTGGGCTGGAGTGCAGTGGCCGGATCTCAGCTCACTGCAAGCTCCGCCTCCCGGGTTCACGCTATTCTGCTTCAGCCTCCGGAGTAGCTGGGACTACGGGCGCCCGCCACCTCGCCCGGCTAGTTTTTTTGTATTTTTTAGTAGAGACGGGGTTTCTACTAAACCGTGTTAGCCAGGATGGTCTCGATTTCCTGACCTCGTGATCCGCCCCTCTCGGCCTCCCAAAGTGCTGGGATTACAGGCTTGAGCCACCGCGCCCGGCCAGCTCTTCACTTTTCTACCGCTTGGGTTTTCCAATAGAAAATTTCCCCTGTGCTGAAAATATACTGTTGAATTAGATAAAATTAACATATACATATGTCAGATAGGTGAGATATATTTAAATAGAGGCAGTCTAGCAGATTTTCAATCTTGAAAAGAAAAAATATGTACAGTATTAAGGTTTCATAATATTTTTTATCTTATTTTTAACATTTTGTGAATATAATCTTTTTGATGTGCTGCTTAATGAGAGAAAAACTTCCCAAAGTATCAAATAACTTCTATTTTGCTATTTTTGTCCTCCGCGTGCTGTATTTTACTTGAAACTTCTTTCAGAAAGTATGGATCTTATCTGTGTTTATTTTTTTCCCAAATAATTATGTTAAAAGGAAGTGGGCAAAATGTTAGGAACTAATTAACTATCTCATCGCAGTTAGTGGTTCTGAATTTGAAGAAATGTGCTTTTGAAAATAAGGTACAATAATCTAAAGAATTTTCTCAAAGCTAAAAGTTTTCTAAGACAGACTTTATATTCAATATGGTTGCAGTGTTAGCACAATCTTTTCTCATCCTATCAGGGAAAGGGTTTGCATTTCCACATGAAGTTTATTTAGTTCTCATCATGAAATCTTCCATGTTGATATTATCCTGCTGCGTGTTACTGTTATGTTCTCTGGAGCACAATGTCTATGAGAATTGTTGGTAATTTGAAACAGATTCAGAAATACTAATTATCACAGAATAAAGCCACAGTATTAAATGATATATGTATGAAACTGGGATTTTAATCTTTGTGTATTTGTGAGTAGAAATCTAAAGCATTTGTAGTAGTGGCAAGGGTTAAGGAAGACAGTGAGTAACAGGTAAATTTATCATTTTGTTTTTAAATTTTGTCACTGAGTTATTTACAGTACACATTTTCATTGATGTATTTCAATATGTTTTATTACCATAAGGAACAGAATCACAAGAATCAAGAAAAATATTAAGTTAATTGTATATGACCTACTTTTAAGGATGCATATATACATATTATACACACACACACACACACACACACACACATGCACATACATATATATATACTCTGGCTAGTTTTCAAATTATTTTTAAAGCATGATCCACAGTTTTCAACATCTTTTGGGTGGGGATATATGTGAGGTGGGGAAGGGGTGGGGATGTTTTGTTTTGCATTCTGTACAGTATCTGGATTTTCCAACATATCGAGACAAGTTTTCCAAATCATTTCACATTCCTGTAACAACTCACCATCACATATTTTCTCTTATTAAAGTCCTGATGATAAGTCCTTGAAATCCTAGGCAAGAATTTTCTTTAGAAATGAGATACATTTTATGTTTCTAATTCTCAAAAAAATAAGACCTGTTTTACATGTTGTGTCCTTGGATTAATAAAATATTTCAAAGTTATGATAAACAGAGTTGTATTATTCCAGATATCGTGCCCAAGTAATTATACACCATAATAAAATTAATCCAGCAAAATGATATGAGTAAAGCCAAGAGTAATGAGGTCAGTTTCGCTTTTACAATTATAAAGGAGCATTCATTTTAAATTAACTTCAGCCATTTAATGAAAAGCTATTCATGTACATGTTAACTTGTTCAATACAACAGTAGTAAATAGAGAAAGTGATCACCAACATTATTCCCTGAAGTCTATCTAATGAATTCCCTTTTAACCTGGTGACCCACACAACTCCACACCATGATTCAGATGACAGGAACATTCACTTTAATACTCTTAACTATAGGTTTGGAGAGCAGTCTGTAATTAAGGGTCAGGTGATTGAGAATCATTGATAAATCCAATCAACCCCCATCATTCAGAATCTAGTGGTATGGAAGCCATTTACACAAATAACCTTTAACTGCTCTTAATTAATGTGCAAGTATATAATTTATACTAGTTTCCCCTGGACCTGTTTAACCAAAGCACTCATTTCCTGTCCAGTAATGGCATTTGGTGCTAGATTTCGGACATTTGTGAAACATATCCTGCCATTGCTATTGAATGTATTGTTTGGCATTTCATAACCAATCCTATGCAGCATTGAGCAAAAAGAAAAACAAAATAAAACAAAACTCAGTTTTTTAGATGAAGTTTTTCATATCCAACTTTAAGTATATCTATCTGAAATTATTTGTAAAACAAGATGGGGAATAAATAAATGGTTGAATAAAGATATATTTTGATTTGGTCTAATAGTAGTTGTCTTTCTCTTTAACAGAAAAAAGTTAAGCTAAAACTTCTGTGTATCCTTGACTTTTATCTACTTGAGACATCACAATTCATACCACATGAAAGCAATTATTTATAGAAATGTACTTTCTTTTAATCACTTTATTCCTTTTCTGATCTTTCTTCATTTCTCTTTTTTTGTTAATTGACAGAAGAATCTCAATGATTAAAAATTTGCAGTGATTTTTGTGGGCAATTCATAAATTTATGAATTTTTAAATGTGACATTACATGCCACAGTGAATATTTTTGCAGACAGGCAGCACTATTTTTAGTATATGAAAGGATGATTCTGCGTCATTCTCAAGACAACATAGTCTGTGCAGAGAGGTTTGGGGCTGGTCATTTCCTTACAAAATTGAAATGAAAAGAAAAATAAATGAGTGAACAAGTACAAGACTTGTATTATTCACTATTATTGTACTGACGGTAAAAAGAATAAAAGGGAAAACTGAAAAGAAACTGAGTTTTTATAGTTTGACAAAAAGGTCAACAATGAACAATAGAAACAATATTAAATAAGAAGGCAATAGCAAAGTTAAAAATCTCCTTCTTTTTTCTCATTTCCTGGCTTGTCTCACTATGGAGAACCATTAGTTCTGCAGTTGTTAAAGACAAGATTCCTACTTTTAAAATACACGTTTTTGTTTTTAATCAGCTTACAGTTTCACATTTGCCACACCCTGGGAAGGAAAAGTTGCTTCTAGTTCCCATCAGCTTGAAAGAATTAGGATGATGACATTATTGTGGTAGGAAAGTTTTTGATACACATTTTGGTAAACCTTTCACATGAGGATGAACTTACCTAGCCAATTAACAAGTGAAGCCATACTGTTTGCTTTCATTTCGTGTCATTTCACCAGAAATTGTACTTTTCTTATATTAATTAGCATATTCTATTTTGGTATTATATTTCTATTAATTAGCATATTCTATTTTGGTATTCTAATTCAGTATGGGGACATTACTGGTTATAACAGCATGTGTTTCTAAGTTGATTTATTAAGTATAGGCATATGAATAAGAAAAATACAATAAATAAAATATATGAGGACAAAACTACAGGTCAGTTAAGATTTAAAATAAGTAATTATGTTAAACAGGTATATAAAAACATTGTGCATAATATATGAAAATTCATAAACAAAGGCTGAGTGTATAATTTCCATTCCTAAGGTCATTATATATATATATATATATTTTGAGACGGAGGGGTCATTATATTTTTGTGACTTCCCCACCCTCATCAAACACACATTTGCTTATTATCATAATAAATTTTGTCCATGAGATGTAAATATTTACATAATCTTATAAAAGAGAAGTTTAAATATAATTAGGACATAATTTATTTCTACTTACATAAATATACCAAGGGAAGCATTCTCTGACTTCATTACAGAAAAAAATAAGAAATTTTATAAAATAAGTTTCAAAAAGGAAACTATTTCTAATATCTATTATTTGAGATAGTACTATGTCAGTAGCTTTCTGTACCCTTGGGGATCACATTTGAATGTCATATTTACCTAGTAGCTGTAAAGTATATTGAAATAGTGTACAACTTAGGGCAAAAACAATATATATATATTTTTTTGAGATGAAGTCTCACTTTGTCGCCCAGGCCGGAGTGCAATGGCACCATCTCGGCTCACTGCAACCTCCACCTCCCGGGTTCAACGGATTCTCCTGCCTCAGCCTCCTGAGTAGCTGGGATTACAGGCGCCCACCACCACGCCAGGCTAATTTTTGTATTTTTACTAGAGACAGGATTTCACCATGTTGGTCAGGATGGTCTCAAATTCTTGACCTCGTGATCTGCCTGCCTCAGCTTCCCAAAATGCTGGGATTACAGGTGTTAGCCACCATGCCCGGTCAACAAGACCATTTTGACAAGGGAGCTACACATAAGTCAATGCATTAACTTTTTACCTCACAGTCACCTAAGTTTAAAATGTGTGGAAGATTAAGTTATTGTGGTATCTCAATTTCAGACGAGCTGATATTTGTCTACATCTATAAAAACTAACAATTGAAATATCACACACTATGTCTTGTCTGAGTTGTGCATTAGAAAGAACAGAGATGATAGTTTGCTCACTGGGCACGTGGCTCTTGGTAGAAAAAAGGAGGAGAGGTACAGGAGGAGCAATTAAAAGGGAAGAAGTTTTAATTAGGATGGAATGTCACATGACTGATTCAATCACTATAAACAATCAGGGGTTCAGACCCTTATTTTAGGTACTCTAAAAACCCTGTCTGCTCTGGTCTGAATAGTTATGTCTACTTAAAATTCATATATCTGAACCTAATCACCAATGCAATGGTATTAAGAGGTAGGACATCCCAGATGTGATTAAGCTATGAGGGTGGAACTCTCATAAATGGGATTAGTGTTCTTATAAAAGTGGTCCTAGAGAGTTGCCTTCACCCTTCCACCATGTGAGGACACAGCTGGAAAGTGCCCTCTAGGAACAGACCTTCACTGGATACCAAATCTACTTGATCTTGGGCTTTGCACCATCCAGAACAGTGAGGTTTAATTTTCTGTTGTTTACAAGTTAACTATCCAGTCTATAGTGTTTACGTCAGCAGCCGAAATGGACTGAGACACTGTCTTATGTATACTTTTTTAGTTGCATTTTTTTTTAGGGGTACTTCCTCTAGTTCCATTAATAATAGAACAAACATTATTTTTGAAAGATTTCCCTTGAAAACTTGAGAGTACTGGTCTGGAGGAACAGGAGAAAAGGTCCCTGCCTTGGTAATGGCAGAAACTATATCATGAGTATCAGTTACCTCACTTGTAAAATGGGCATAGAAATATTTTACTTCAATAAGAAGAGATCTACTGTGTAGGTTAGAGGAAGTGCTTGGGATTTACTCTGGCAGATCCATCTTCCATGATTCCTGTGATTCAGACTGAGTCAGTATTTGATATAAATGGCAAACTGTAATTTCCTTCAGAAGCAGTTAAGCATATACAAACTTTCATTAATTCTTTTGTTGTTGTTGTTGAGACAGAGTCTCGCTCTGCCGCCCAGGCTGGAGTGCTGTGGCCGGATCTCAGCTCATTGCAAACTCCGCCTCCCAGGTTCACGCCATTCCCCTGCCTCAGCCTCCCGAGTAGCTGGGACTACAGGCGACCGCCACCTCGCCCGGCTAATTTTTTGTATTTTTTAGTAGAGACGGGGTTTCACCGTGTTAGCCAGGATGGTCTCGATCTCCTGACCTCGTGATCCGCCCGTCTCGGCCTCCCAAAGTGCTGGGATTACAGGCTTGAGCCACCGCGCCCGGCCAACTTTCATTAATTCTAAAAATTCAGATTTAAAAAATCTTGAAATCAGAATGATTCATCTGGGTTCCAGATCCTGTATACCAAAATATTTCAACTACCATAATTTTTAAAAATAATTGTTCATATATATAAATAACATTGTTCAATAAATATTTTATATGAATAATATATCAAATGCTAATATTTCCTGCAGTATCAGAAAATATTGCAAATTGTAATGAATGTATTTTAATTTGTGCATAATTAGTAAAATAAACCTTAATTTAGTCTTACTTTTTTCTTAAATCAGCTAATGCTTAAAATATCTCCACTCTCCCTGTATTTAATGTGTGCCAACTCACTTCACAGTCAAAATTGTAGAAGAAATATTGAAAAATAAAACAGAGATGAAAGAAGAGCTCCAGATTTAGTATTGACTGGTGTGTAATATAATTTATCCAAATGTAACTCTTGGACCTCATGTTCTTCGTTCCTCTTGGGACTAATAACGGAGAAATATTTTTTTTATCTGCTTTTATATTTATTCTTATTGGATTGTATTTTGTGTCTTCCCTGCAAAATGTATTGAAGACTATTTCTTCATAAACACAATGGATTGAACATATGTGTTTATTTTCTCCCTCTCTCAGCATCAAAAGATAGTAAATTAGAAAAAAAGGATTAATCACCAAGAATAATAGAATGATAGAACATCATAGCACAAATTTTTAAAACATTTTGGAAAAATATAAAGCTGACAGCATAGTTGCAATTGATTCATGAAAGCAAAAGAAGTTACAACCTAAGTGCATAGGGCCGATGCCTATGAAACAGTACCAGTTTTTCTGGTAGAACACCTAAAGTTCCTAGGAGAAATCAAGTAGCCTGCAAGTGTGGTGAGGTGGTTTGGCTCTATGTGCCCGCTCAAATGTTATCTCAAATTGTAATCTTCATGTGTTGGGTGAGGGACCTGGTGGGAGGTGATTTGATCATGGGAGTGGTTTCTCCCATGCTGTTCTAGTAATAGTGAGTGAGTTTTCATGAGACTTGATGGTTTAAAACTGTGTGGCAGTTCCCCCTTGCTCTCTGTCTCTCCTGCCACCATGTAAGACATGTCTTGCTTTACCTTTGCCTTCCACCATGATTGTAAGTTTCTAGATGCTTCACCAGCCATGCAGAACTGTGAGTCAATTAAACCTCTTTTCTTTATAAATTACCCAGTCTCAGATAGTATCTTTATAGCAGTGCGAAAATGGACTAATGCACAAAATTGGTACCAAGGGTGGAGCGCTGGTATAAAGATACTTGAAAATGTGGAAGCAACTTTGAAACTGCGTAACAAGCAGAGGTGGGAAGAGTTTGGAGGGCTCACAAGAAGACAGGAAAATTTGGGAAAGTTTGGAATTTCTTAGAGACTTGTTGAATAGCTTTGACCAAAATACTGATAGTGATATGGACAATGAAATCCAGGCTGGGGTGGTTTCAGATGGAGATGAGAAACTCATTGGGAACTGGAATAAAGGTCACTCTCACTATGCTTTAGCAAAGAGACTGGTAGTATTTTGCCCCTGCCCTAGAGATCTGTGGAACTTTGAACTTGAGAGAGATGATTTAGCATACCTGGCAGAAAAATTTTCTAAGCAGTAAAGTATTCCAGATGTTACCTGACTGTTTCTGAAAGTATACATTCATATGCATTCACAAAGAGATGGTCTGAACTTGGAACTTACATTTAAAAGGAAAGCAGAGCATAAAATTTTGGAAAATTTGCAGCCTGACCATGTGGTAGAAAAGGAAAAATGGTTTTCTGGTGAGAAATTCAAGATGGCTGGAGAAATCAGCACAATTAAAGAGGAGCTGGGCCGGGCGCGGTGGCTCAAGCCTGTAATCCCAGCACTTTGGGAGGCTGAGACGGGTGGATCACAAGGTCAGGAGATCGAGACCATCCTGGCTAACACTGTGAAACCCCGTCTCTACTAAAAAAATACGAAAAACTAGCCAGGCGAGGTGGCAGGTGCCTGTAGTCCCAGCTACTCGGGAGGCTGAGGCAGGAGAATGGCGTAAACCCGGGAGGCGGAGCTTGTAGTGAGCTGAGATCCGGCCACTGCACTCCAGCCCAGGCGACAGAGCAAGACTCTGTCTCAAAAAAAAAAAAAAGAGGAGCTGAAGGTTAATGGTCAAGACCATGGGGAAAATGTCTCCAGGGCATGTCAGAGACCTTCACGATATGCCCTTTCATCATAGGCCTGGGGGTCTAGGACAGAATTGTTTGTGGGGCAGGCCCAAGACTCCATTGCTCTGTGCAGCCTCAGGATATGGTGCCCTGCTTCAGCTCCAGCTGTGGCTAAAAGGCAATGTACAGTTCAGGCCGTTGCTTCAGAGAGTGCAAGCCCCAAGTCTTGGCTGCTTCCATGTGATGCTGGGCCTGTGAGTGTGCAGAATGCAAGAGTTTGGGAACCTCTGCCTAGATTTCAGAGGATGTATGAAAATACCTGGATGTCCAGGCAGAAGTCTGCTATGGGGCAGAGCCCTCATGGAGAACCTCTACTAGGGCAGTGCAGATGACAAATGTAGGGTTGGAGACTCCACACAGAATTTCCACTGGGACACTGCCTGGTGGAACTGTGATAAGAGGACCACCATCCTCCATATCCCAGAATGGTAGATTCACTGACAGCTTGCACCGTGTGTCTGGAAAAGCCATAGGCACTCATGCCAGCCCATGAAAGTATGTTGGGGGCTGTACCCTATAGAGCCACAGGGCGGAGTTGCCCAAGGCCTTGGGAGCCTGCCCTTTGCATCAGCGTTCCTTGGATTTGAGACATGGAGACGAAGATGATTATTTGGAAGCTTTAAGATTTAATGACTGTCCTGCTGAGTTTCAGACTTGCGTGGGGCCTGTAGCCCCTTGGTTTGGGCCAGTTTATCCCTTTTTGAATGGGAGCATTTACCCAATGGCTATATCCCCAATGTATCTTGGAAGTAGCTAACTTGCTTTTGATTTTATAGATTCATAGGTAGAAGGGACTTGCCTCATCTCAGATGAGAATTTGGACTTGGACTTTTAGGTTAATGCTGGAATGAGTTAAGACTTCTAGGGACTGTTGGGAAGGCATGATTGTGTTTTGAAATGTGAGAATGATATGAGATTTGAAAGGGGCCAGGGACAGAATGATATGGTTTTGCTTTGTGTCCCTGCCCAAATCTCGTCTTGAATTGTAATCTCCATGTGTTGGGAGGGAGTTGGTGGGAGGTGAATGGATCATGGTGGTGGTTTTCCTTATGTTATTCTCATGATAGTGAATGAGTTCTCATGAGATTTGATGGTTTAAAAGTGTGCAGCAGTACCTTCCTCACTCTCTCTCTCTCCTACTGCCATGTAAGACATGCCTTACTTCAACTTCGCCTTCTGCCATGATTGTAAGTTTCTTCATACCTCCCCAGCCATGTGGAACTGTGAGTCAATTAAACCTCTTTTCTTTAGAAATTACCCAGTCTCACGTAGTTCTTTATAGCAGTGTGAAAACAGACTAATATAGCTGGAAAAAGCTTCAGGCTAGAAATAGGCAATCAGGCTCACAGCAGCCTCTGAGAAGTAGGCCTGGAAAGAGGTATTTAAACCAGAGTAGGAAGAGAGGCTGGGATGGTAGTCTCTAGGTTACAAAGAGATATAAATTGATACTTACATGATTTAACTGAACACTGGAAAATTATTGCATGGAATATCATGTGTTATTGGTGTATAAATAGGTAAAAAATACCTAGAAAACCAAGTAAATTAGGAAAAATGACCCAAGAAAAATAATCATATTAAAAAGGAAATGAGAAAATAGCATGCCACTTGACTCCATATTAGACAATAGTAATCTTTCAAAATTTAAGCAAAAATTATAAAAATGTGGCAACATAGAGGGAAAGTAGCAGAAAGAGATGATGAAGGGTAAGAGTTTTAAAATCTCAACTATTATAGCTAGCGTCACTGAATCCAGTCTAAAATTAATGAATACATAAACACCACACATGCATCTGCTACACGAATGGCAAATGAAGGTGTCTAACTCAGTAGGCATCCTCCCATGACTCCTGTACAGATTTTGTACTATCTGCTGTCATGATGGACTGTGATGCAGGATAATAACCAATATAGATATGGTTGCCCATTTTTGTTTATGGGGTTTATTCTTAGGGGGAAGTTGTTCTCAAAGTAAGATGTACTCTGCAGTAGTCCCATTTTCCTCATTTTATGTCAAAACATAGTACCTGAAATTTCTATGCTTTTTAAAAATTACTATTTTTTTTTTAGAGATGGGTATCCCTATGTTCTCCAGGCTGATCTCAAACTCCTGGGGTCAAGTGATCCCTTCAGTCTCCCAAAGTGCTGAGATTACAGGTGTGAGCCACCACCGCACCCAGCTAAGCTTATACTTTTTTTTTTTCTTTTTGAAATGGAGTTTCACTCTTGTTGCCCAGGCTGGAGTGCAATGGTGCGATCTCAGCCCACTGCAACCTCCTTCTCCAGGGTTCAAGCGATTCTCCCTGCCTAACTGGGATTACAGGTGTGCACCACCATGCCCGGCTAATTTTTTTGTATTTTTAGTAGACATGGGGTTTCACCATGTTGGGCAGGCTGGTCTCCAACTTCTGACCTCAGGTGATCCTCCCACATCTTCCTCCCAAAGTGCTGGGATTACAGGCATGAGCCACTGCACCCGGCCACTTATACTTTTTAAAGAGGAAAACTATGACGGTGCTCTTCACAGGATAAATTCTAATGCATATGATGAGGTTTGCTTTGCTCATCTAAAGCAAATAAAATTCATATAATCGTAAATAGAACTTTCAGAAATCTCCTTAACTCAGTGAAAACTTTCTGTTTGCTCTCAGGGAATTTTGCATATTTACATTATGACATTTATCCTATTGATTATATTCATTATGTAAGAACTCTATTTTATTCACTTTTGTATTTTCAGAATCTGTTACAATGATTGAATATAATGAATTTTTAAATAAAACTATGATGATGAAAATGAACTACCTTTATGTGTTTGTTACAAGAGGCTTTTAAAATATTAAAAGTATAATTATAAAATAATTTACATTTTAAAATAAAAATTTTATGAGACCACATATAAAGAATTACAGATTCTGATCTTGGTAGTGTCCTTTAGGCACCTAAAATGTTTTCTTTGTTTTAAACTAATCTCTTAGTCAAGGATAATGCTAATCCTATGTAACATATCCAATACTGAATATCAAAGAATGTGGATACTCTTTAAAGTTAAAATATTACATGAGAATGCAAAATTTGACTCTCCCATTGCCATTAATATTGGGCTAATGGATTTAGATATAGGGGATCAGTTAATAGATATGAGAATGCACACAAAATTTATGAAAAAAGTGTAAGTAAATAGAGATTTTAGTATTTGGAAAATAAGAAATAGTTAATGTAAAACATAGTGTGAGATTATTGTTGTTGGAAAGGAAATATGAATGAAGATAATTACCTGTCTAGGTTTATTATAAGTATCAAATACATTCATTATATGTCAAATTTTAAAATGACCATAAATTAGATAATTTCTTATTGTAGCAGTATTGTTGCTTAACTGTAAAACAGCATGTGTATCTATATATATTGAAATATTTTGTTCAGAAATATTTTGTTATGTTTAACATGTCTGATTACAGCTCTGCATATAGTTATATATATGTATAGTTACATATGTACACAGATATATACATGTATACGATATTTATATAGGAGTTATTACTGTGAATACATTGAGTGGCATTGCCTTCCAATATTGCCTCTGAGCAGAAAATTGGGTATTGAGAAACTATAGAAACATGTTATATTGCTGTTTAAAATTACTCATCCTTATAATAGAGCCCAATGATAATTTAACATTTTATAATCAGCTGAAATCTGCTTCATTTTGATTGTTGAAATTTAAGTTAAATGCTTTATTTCTTAAACAGAAAAAAATTGCAACTGTAGGTTATCTAATTAGTCATAAGTCAAACATTTGGATTCACGTTTAATATATAGTGCCAGATATATTAAATTTGCAAGCTTTTATCATTCTTTTTGAAATATAGTTGAGACTTACCCCTAGAAATGAAGATCAGAATACATTTCTTTAATATGAATAAAAGCATGTGCCACATCGCACTTTAAAAATACCCAAAAAGCAAGATGATAAAAATTATATGCTCTTGGTTAAACATATATATTATTGTCAAATGAGTTACCATCTTTGGTCTAAGAGAAATACTAACTCCAGGCTTAAATTGGGAAAATATACGTAGGACATCTTGAACAAAATGACTCATAATGTGTGTTACTTTCTTGCCATCGAATTTTTTCTACAGAATTCATTTTTTTCCATGTGAAAGTAAGGAACAGAGATGGACATAAAATAGAAAGATTCACAAGGAAAATAAAACTCTATAGTGTTCACTATTGTTCATAGTGGTGATTATTGCTTCTAGTACATTGTAGGTATATAATCAAATATGAATAGATTATAATGCAAATAAACAACTTCATGTTTACAATGGGGTCTAGTTCTATTTCTTACCCGTCTCTTTATGTTGGGTGTGTAACAAAAGTTCAACTAGTTGCATCAACTATAAAATGAAGATAATCAGTTTTCTCTCCAAACTTCTAAGAACATAAGTTAAACTAGTACTTTTAAACTTATTGGTAAACTGTAAAATAGCATGCATAAAATACAAGCAACTTTCACTTTGGACAGGTTGTGTGGACTGTAAATGTCACTGTGCTAGCTGACATGTTGAAAGTGATTTTTAACAATAGGAAAAATTAAAAAATTACATAATCTTTAAAAATTTATGTAACAAAATATGAAAAACATTAAAAATTTTACTGTTATTTGTAAATATAAAAGGAAATAAAAATAATAAAATTAATATTTTTTGGTACACTGTAATTCAAAACATTAGAAACAATGAGAACTAAAATGTTTTATTTCTTTGCAAATAACTTATCAAAAATATATTGATTATTGCTTGCCTTCTCATAAAGCTGACAATACCTATTGAATGATCATTTTTATATTCATTGGTGAATTGTCATATTTCTTTCTAAGTTTGGATCAGCTTCCAACATTTTATTTTTTGTGCTTACAATGTCATGAAACATCTGAGAGTTCCTTTAATGTGAAGTTGTTTTGTAGCATAACTTCCGCTGTGACCTTGTCATCCTTTTTGTCCCAACCATTTTCTTACTTACGTTGATAAATTTTCCCTCCCTGAGTTCCTCTGGCTGTGTATCTAGAGTCTCAAATGTCAAATACCAACATTCTCACATTCAACTAGCTCTTCTATGATTCCATTTATATTTGATTCAAGTTTCTCTTCTAGCATTATCATTTTTGCCCTTGCTGTACTTTCATCTTTGTTGACCTATTCTTTCTTTTAATTACTCATTGTGTAAAGTGGCACATTGGTGGGTTTTTCTCTGAGAAACAAGGAGGCAACAGAGAGATGTATGCTTAGCTGTCTGAGAATGAAGTGAACATAGTGACCAAGCCCTGGCACACTGCAAAAGCAGTGACATACTTGGTCATTGATCATGATGGGTATCTGTTATCACATAGTAGGGATTTGTAATCTGAAGAGCTAGCAACCAAGTTTTTACTTTTTGCAGTTGTCCTCAGTTAATATAATGTGGTAACTGAAATGTGAACTATGCTGTTGATTGACTGGTGTTATTTAACTAATTTGTGTAATTGAAATTCATGTCTATCGGAACCAGGCATGGTGGGGATTGCATTTTTATTACGCCCATATTTCTATGAAGTCATTTTGCTAGTTTTCGATAGAAGAATGGAACTCTTCATAGCAAATCAGGCTTATTTATTATTTGTATGATAGGCAATGGCTTATAACTGAAGGGGTTAACAGTTTTTATTAATATGAGGAATGATTTGCATGGTAAATAGATTTTGATTATATCTTAAAAAATCAAAACATAATAAATTTCTTGATGAGAGCAAAGTTTATTCTAATCCCTTTTAAATTTATCACAATACAAAAAATTGTATTTATCAAATCAGATTTTGATAGAAAAACATTTCAATTTTAAATAAATGCTGTACCTGTAATTTCACTACTATCCCAGTAGAGACAATTTTCTCTCGTGAAATTTTCAAAAATAGTAATAGGAAGTCACTTAATGTAAAATTAGAACTTCAGTTCTTTACTCAGAAAAAGTGACAAATGATCTTTTTTAGTGTTTGGTTCAAATTGTGCTATATACACAGGTTTTAAAGAAGAATCTGAGGTTACACAATGGAATGAGAATGGTATGTTGCTCTTTCATAGAATATTATTTCCAAGTGATTGGAGGGAACTTAATATAGTCTTCCTCTTAGAGTTACAACATCGTTGAGAAAGAAGAAAGAACTTACTTTGAAAGCACTTCTCTAAGCTTTCCCTCAATATACTTTGCATTAGAGGACAATGCAAATGATTACATTTAACTGTAGCTGAATTCACTTCCGTTTGCTAGCTATTTGCATTATATGTTATAAAAACAGTATCTGAATATTTATACTGACCCAGTAAATTTTTCTTTTGTCTCTTCATTAAGTATGTTTTTTAATAAACAGAATATTTTGTATACTTTTTGCTTAAATGGTAATCAATTATTATATAAGAGAGCTAGTTGCAATCAAAATATTACCTAAGAGCAAGACTTGAATGATTAATATTATTTAAGTAGCAACCAGATTCTAGTCTATCAAACCTGTACTAATTTTGACTTTTGTTTCTTCTTGGGAAATTACTGCATGCAAATATGTAGCTATATCCTAGCTTATAAAAAGAAATTCAAAGAATGCCAAAAAAAAGCAGGCAAGCAACAAGTTATGTGCTCTACATCTTATGGTATATTACCATCCTTTTTGTGAAAGTTTCTTTCTCTTTTTTCTTGTGTTTCATTCCCCTTCATCCTTATTCTTTGCTTCTCTATTGGCAACATTCAAATAAATTTGAAGTATGTCTTTTTACTAATATACTATTATTTTGTTTCACATACTTTAGAGCAAAAAATGATATGCAATAAGTGTCTTGATGTGGCTTCATATATATTTCATTCATTGCATCTAATTCTTTTATTACATAGTGGTTCACCAAATTTTACTTATCCATACCTCCATTGATGAGCATCTAATTTGCTTCTCTCTCTCTCTGCTACAGCAATGTTACCAGGAAGAATGTTTTCTTTTTTTTTTTTTTATTATACTTTAAGTTCTAGGGTACATGTGCATAACGTGCAGGTTTGTTACATATGTATACTTGTGTCATG
>NW_012116032.1:78692-79036 GCF_000951035.1 Colobus angolensis palliatus | reverse complement strand
TCAAAGTCATTCTCTGACCAGCTTTGATCCATTGCTGGCGATGGGCTGTGCCCCTTTGCAGGGGGAGATGTGCTCTTATTTTTTGAATTTCCTGCTTTTCTGCCCTGCTTTTTCCCCATCTTTGTGGTTTTATCTGCCTCTGGAGTTTGATGATGGTGACGTACTGATTGGGTTTTGGTATAGGTGTCCTTCCTGTTTGATAGTTTTCCTTGTAACAGTCAGGACCCTCAGCTTTAGGTCTGTTGCAGAGTGCTTGAGGTCCACTCCAGACCCTGTTTGCCTGGGTATCAGCAGCAGAGGTTGCAGAAGATAGAATATTGCTGAACAGCGAGTGTACCTGTCTG
>NW_012116032.1:77728-78092 GCF_000951035.1 Colobus angolensis palliatus | reverse complement strand
GAGTGTACCTGTCTGATTCTTACTTTGGAAGCTTCCTCTCAGGGGTGTACTCCACCCTGTGAGGTGTGGGGTGTCAGACTGCCCCTAGTGGCGGAGGCTACTCAGGGGTCAGGGACCCACTTGAGCAGGCAGTCTTTCTATTCTCAGATCTCAACCTGCGTGTTGGGAGATCCACTGGTCTCTTCAAAGCTGTCAGACAGAGACGTTTGCATCTGCAAAGGTTTCTGCTGCTTTTTTTTGTTGTTGTTTAGCTCTGCCCTGTCCCCAGCGGTGGAGTCTACAGAAACAGGCAGGTTTCCTTGAGCTGCTGTGAGCTCCACCCAGTTCGAGCTTCCCAGCGGCTTTGTTTACCTACTTAAGCCTC